>NC_089761.1:62326772-62626772 GCF_040412425.1 Macrobrachium rosenbergii
CTGGCCATCCTTGGAGGACTTTGGGTCTCATCATGTGAAGTTCTTGGGCCTCTCCAGGCCCCGCCCCCAGCCTGTGGATGCCTGCCTTCCTCCAAGGAAGCAGCCTCTGGGTCAGACCTTCCTTCAAGGCTGCCCTTAAGGAACTAGCAGTCCTTGGAGGACTTTGGTCCTCATCCTTGAAGTTCTTGGGCCCTCCAGGCCTGCTTCCCCAACCTGGCAGGATACCTGCGCCCCTCGAGAAGCAGCCTGGGTCCGGACCCTTCCCTTCAAGGCTGCCCTCAAGAACTGGCCATCCTTGGAGGACTTTGGGTCTCATCCTTGAAGTTCTTGGAGCCCTCTCCAGGCCCGCTTCCCCAGCCTGGCAGGATACCTGCCTTCCTCCGAGAAAGCAGCCTCTGGTCAGACCCTTCCTTGAGGCTGCCCAGCATAGAAATGGCCCATCCTTGGGGACTTTGGGCCTCATCCTTGAAGTTCTTGGGCCCTCTCCAGGCCTGCTTTGGCCTGGCAGGATACCTGCCTTCTTCCGAGAAGCAGCCTCTGGAATTGAACCCTTCCCTTCAAGGCTGCCCTCAGAGACCTTGGAGGACTTTGGGCCTCATCCTTGAAGTTCTTGGGCCCTCTCAGGCCTGCTTCCCCAGCCTGGCAGGATACCTGCTGCCTTCTCCGAGCAGCCTCTGGGTCAGACCCTTCCCTTCAAGGCTGCCCTCAGAGACTGGCCAGCCTAGGAGGACTGGGCCTCATCCTTGAAGTTCTTGGGCCCTCTCCAGGCCTGCTTCCCCAGCCTGACAGGATACCTGCCTTCCTCCGAGGAAGCAGCCTCTGGGTCGGACCCTTCCCTTCAAGGCTACCCTCAAAAGACTGGCAAGCCTTGTGTAGGCTTTTGGGGCCAATCAGCAAGGGCAGGCCCTTTCCGTAGGAGGATTAGGCCAGGCTGCTTCAGCAGAGAAAGAAGCGACCTCTGAGTCGGACCCTTCCCCTCCCCGCAATACTCTTTGCTTTCTCTTACCCTACTTTTCAAAACTGACACTTTCTGTCTCGAAACCAGACGATTTAAAGCATCTCGGGGTGTTCTTCTGGAACACTTTGAAGCTCGGCGCATGCGCGAATGGCATTTCTCTCTCGTCTTCCAGGAGCCGGAGGGACTGAAGGATTCAAAAAATGTCTTCAAGGAAAATCTCGAAGGTTTTACGATCATTTCAACATCGCGATAACCATTACTTGGAGTTCTTTTTCTGGCACATAAACAGCTTTGCTTTAAGAGTCGTCTTCTATAAACTTATGAGATTCCCTCTTTTACTGACGATGATCATCGCTTGATTCTTCCTTGCTTCTCGAAAAGTAATTCTGAATCAAAATCTTCCAAGTAGTTTCTAACCTCAGGTTATCTACTTTATTCTTCTAGTCAGCATTCTTCAGTATACCTCCACGCCGATGTCGTCTCTTTTTGTTCCTTCTCTTTCTTATTTCGAGCGAAGAACTGCCAAGCGGTAATTTTGGGCATCAAAATCCCCTCTCAATCAGCTTAGAAAACACCTCAAGTTCTCTACCTTATTTCATATAAATTCTTCAGTTCCTCCGTTCACTGTGCCTCTTCTTGATTATTTCCTTCCTTATTTCGAATGAAAGGCTTGCGTCCGTGGTGACAATACGACTGTAGGGGTGCCGAATAATCGCAGAAGCGAACCTCGACTCCATACTGCTCCGCGAAGTAATCATATTTTTCAGCAGTAAGTAATTACAGACGAAGCTATCTGCCATTCTCGTGATGTACTTTTCCCTCTTGAAAATCTCTTTTAGTCGATCTGCTTCGTCATCCAGTTCATTTTAACCATAAACTTCGCCTTCTTGCTCACATGCTGTCTCTGAAGGCTTCAGGGCATCTTCCTGGAGGATCCCTGAGATGGCACACAGTCCATGGTGTCAGTGCACCTATTGGTGATGGCACTATACGCATGAGCTGAAGAATTCTAAAACGACTGCAGGAAAAACACGAAGATATTACGGCGCCAGGCGACAATGATTCTTTCTTGCAGCAGAAGGTATGAAATTTTCTTGAAAGCTTTATTGCCACAAAACATCAATATTTAAAAAAAGAAAGAAATTAAGAAATTTAGTGAAAAATCATCATCGTATCCACTTTTTCTCGTCTGTGGGAGAAATATATATATATATATATATATATATATATATATATATATATATATATATATATATATATATATATATATATATATATATTTATATATATATATATATATATATATATATATATATGTTATATATATATATATATATATATATATATATATATATATATATATATATATATATATATATATATATATAATATGTATTTATATATATATATATATATATATACATATATATATGTATATTTATATATATATATATATATATATACATATATATATATTTATATATATATATATGTATATATATATATATATATATATATATATATATATATATATTTATATATATATGTATATATATATATATATATATATATATATACACATATATATATATAAATATACAGTATATATGTATATATATATATATATATATATATATATATATTACATATATGTATATATATTATACATATATATACATATATATATATATATATATATATATATATATATATATATATATATATATATATATATATATATATATATATATATATATATATACTATATACTCTCATATATATTATATACATATATATATACATATATATATATATATATATATATGTATATATATATATACTGCTATGTATATCTACATATATTTATATATCTATATGTATATATATACATATAGATAGATAGATAGATAGATAGATGAATAGATAGATAGATAGATGTCTCCTCCCGACGACGAGGAAAAGGATGCGATGATGATGATTTTCGCTACATTTACATTTATTTCTTTAAAAAATGCTATTTTCATTGGCAATAAAACTCTAAATTCACTGAAGAGTTCAAGATCAACTTGATTATTATTATAGATAAGATACATATACATAAATATATGTATATATAAGTATATATACATATATTTTATATATACTATATATGTGTGTGTGTGTGTGTGTGTAGCTACACTGGTTTGTGCGTCTATGTGCGTTAATTTTTTCCCCAATAGTTAAAATAAGGTGGTCTCAGAATTTCTGTTTCCTGAAATAGTGTCACTAGCAGTAATCAGTCAACTTCAAGAAAGAAGTGACCTTTTTGTTTTTAACAGGGGCTTCTCCAATTGCATTGATCACCTTATTAAGGGGAGAGAGAGAGAGATGGCTGCCTCCAGCAGATGATTAAGTTTTGCGCAGCAGAGTAAGTTATAAATATAGTTTTTATGGTACCAGCATCAAATTATAATAGTAGATTTTTGAAGGATACAGAGTAGTTTTAAATCGCTTGTCTTATTTAAAATAAAAATTCTTCTTCGGAAAAGAAATAAGTTTTAAAGTGCTTCAGGAACACTGTAAAGACGCACAGGAAAACTTTCAATATTCTGGAAAACCTGTCTACCATATACTTTAGGCTTGTATTTCAAGTCAATGGTCCTTGTATGCTTGTCCGTATGAATTGGATTCATATTCTAAAAAAAAATAATAGTAATAAAAAAATACTCACAGTAGAGTCTTAAAATGAAAGCAAATCCCACAGTTATATTTATCTTTAATGTATGTACATATACATAACTGTGGAATTGCTTCTCAATAATAATAATAATAATAATAATAATAATAATACTGAGATAATATTAAGCAAACTTTTACTGATGAAGATGCAATTTTTAATAATTTTAGTAGGACATTTTTTTAAAACGCTTTTAGAGCTGGCCGTGCTGGACACGACTGCCTCAGTTTGTATAAACAAACTGAGAGGGATGACCATGGGATCTCCGCCGGGTCAATTTTGTAACATCTTCATGTGCTCCTGGAGGAGCGCATAATAGAATATCCCATTAGGTTCCGCCCTCCTTTATCGAAGATATATTTGACGACACGTTCTCCTTCGTCATGAATGTCATGCAGAGTCCTTTCTGGAGTTCGTCATCCGACAACATCCAAACATAAGGTTCGCTATGAAGGAGGTAAATAACAAATCCCCTTCCCTTGATCTTATTATTTCCAGGGTGACTCAGGTTTTTACACAGGTGTGTATAGAAATACATTTACTGGTTTGAATGAATTTTTATAGTTCATTATTTCTTTCATTTGAAACTGAACTCTATTTTAACCCTCCTCCATAGACTTACACCTCGTCAAACTGGGAAGAGTTTCCCACGATGAGATATCCTTTTTAGTGAAATATTTCAATAATAATTTATTTTTCCATCACGACTTTCAGTCCCTAAATAAACTGCTACTACAGAAAATGACTCCGGCAACACCTGAATCGACTGTGCGGAAACTAAAGATGTATGCAAGTTTCCCTTTCGTGCATGATGATACTTTTAGGAGAAAATGCACAGCCATTATTCAAAAGAGTTTCCAGCTTTAAACCTGAATCATCGAAAAATCCCTTTGTGGGGTCTCTGTTCAGAGTCAAAGACCGGCTCAGTCCCTCTGTTTTCGTCAGCGTTGTTTACAAGTACACTTGCCGGGATGTGATCACAGGATATACATATGTGGGTTCTGCAGGAGGCTGTTGAAGGTCACATAGATTCCACAGGGGCATAAGTCATAGAACAGGTAGCAGGTTATCTAATCCTGAAACAATCAAATATACGAAATCATTCAGTATATAAAACATAATGGCTTGAGATTTTTTTTTCCATCCTAGGCCGAGTGCAGAACAACGGCACTTAACCATCCTAGAATCCATAATTATCAGGAAGACTGTACATCGTTAAATACTCCAATCGTCCTCAGTGAAATTGTTTATAGCCTAGTTTGGGCAACTGGTTTTCCTCACTCTGTTTGTACTTATTTATATTAGTCTTGTTCTTTCTTTCATATGAGTAGGTTGTTTTAAGATTTTAGTGAACTCCACTTTTACTCATTATTGACTTGTCTTGGAATGAGGTGTTTTGTTTAAATATTTTTTACTACATAAAAAGCTGTTGCCATTGCATTAATTTGTTATTGATGTTCGCAAATTATATTATATTTTATAGCCTTGAAAATGCGACTTGGAATTCGTCGCGGAACGTCGGCATTGAAAATAAACTGTAGATGATGAGGATGCCTTTCCCTGCTTCCTTCGTGATGTATATATATATATATATATATATATATATATATATATATATATATATATATATATATATATATATATATATATATTACTAAGGACCTCATTCAAACTGCATAGTATCTATAAGATACCATCCAGTTTGAATAAGTCACTATCAATTCAGATGTCACACAGAGACAATTGTGTATGTGATAAAGTTAATATATACGTATGTATACATATATGTGTGTGTTAATTATTATTGTATTAACAGATAGTTAGACACAGAGATAGATGCATAGATAGAAAGATATATATATATATATATATATATATATATATATATATATATATATATATATATATATATATATACATATATATACATATATATACATATAAATACATATATATATATATATATATACATATATATATACATATATACATATATACATATATATAGTAGGGAGTACAGATAGGAAGAACAGTCAGCTCATCATTGATATATTTATTAATAGGTGCGCTTCAGGATCACCCATATCCATCTTTTCTGGCTAAAGATACAAAAACACTAATTAAAGGCTGTATGAGCTTACAAAATTAAATGCTTTAAAGATTGAAAAATGACAATGACAAAACGAGAAATAGATTACCTTCAGTAGTAAGTCAGAGGATGAAAACTGGGCAGAGAGTAAACAAGGTTATGAAGTAAGCAAGAAGGCCGGGGTGGGGTTATAGTACGACCGTTTTTTAGGAAGAGACTTTTGCCCCTCTTAAACTGACCATTAACCTTCTGACTTCAAGCTCTCATTGTTTGCCTGTTATCAAGCACGTATTACTATAATAGAAAGTTCTGAATGAAGTTTGTTGTCCACTTAAATTTTAGATAAAAAAAAAAATTCAATATATGAAAATGATAGATGCAAGAAATTTGGGAAACATAGATGTGCTTTCATTTTCAGTTTTGTTTGACCCCAGATGTACTGAGCAATGTTCTTGAGTTGTCATCTACTATAGTTTTATTACTGTTCCCTTGCTGTTATCAGTCATATAATTGTGATATAGTTTGGAGCTTTTGAATTGTTTTCTTTCATTATTATGCCGTGATCCGTCTTTACCTCCTTGCTTAACTATCAAGGTTGAATTTTCACTGTGCAGCTATAAAATGACTCATAATAAATATTCTTTAAATATTGTTACACCCATATATATATATACATATATATATATATATATATATATATATATATATATATATATATAAGTGTAACAATATTTAAAATATTATTATGAGCTATTTTACTAGCTGTACAATGAATTAACAGAAAATAAAACTTTGAATTGTATCACACAACAATTCAAAAGCTCAAAATATATCACAATTATATATATATATATATATATATATATATATATATATATATATATATATATATATATATATATTACACACATTTATACAGTATTAGATTTACCTGTGCTTTTAAAGCACTGTCATATGATACTCATCACTGCTGTGGCATTTCTGTTATATGTAGATTTTTAAAGATATTTCTGCCACTTTCTGTCGAAAAAACAGATCTATATTTCAATTTATTTCAATTTCAGTGTTCAACAGGATATCACACAACAAGGAAAGCAATAAATTTATTTACAATCAAGTAGTAGGAGACATTACTTATGAAGAATCCTCGTCAGAGGATGCTACATCGATAACAAAGAATCTATATGTTTATCAGTACAAACATCTCTTGAAGCGTCATCTCTTTTTATATCTTCGGCATATCTCACATCATTAGCCCAGTTGTCAGAAGATGGTTAATTACTTCTTTGACCAAAGGAAGCCAGGTCTGATTTTTAAAATGATTCTTCTTTGCCACGTATGATTTCACCTGCGCCCATATCGGTTCTGTTGCATTATACAACATGGTGATATCTTAGGCAGCTAACCACTATGTCCATGATCTCTTGCCAGTCTGTCAGTACGTAATCATTTTCTTTATGAATATCTTTTAACTTTACTAATTTTTATTAGCCGATGCTTCTTCATCCTTTTTTGGCAGACATTGTCGAGGTTTATTAATTCCGAACTGGATGATAGAAGCGTTATCCAACACTATGATGGCAGATGGCCCTATATTGGGAAGAAGCTGGGTTTTAAACCATTTTTCAAACACTGCAGAATTCATCTGAATTTCTAGATTGCGTATCCCTTGTCAGCTGGGTGCTTGAATATTACCCAGAAATGTGGTTAATATTGCAACCAATATTGTGATTGTGTCTACTTACTCTCCAATGTTATTGATGTACAATTAGAAGGAATAAATCATAGGTAAAAATTTTTATTCTGTCACGCCTCTCTCTCTCTCTCTCTCTCTCTCTCTCTCTCTCATTTTTTTTTTTGCCCAGCTAGTGGAATAGTAAGCGGAACCATAAAAATGATGAACATTCTTTATGATTAGTTTTCTGACGAATATACAAATAATTTTTAACTATAATACACAACTGTGATGTAGCTGTCCTTTACGGATTCAAACAGAATTAGAGAAAATGAAAAAAAAAAAAGAAGACTGTCATCCTCAATCAGTGCAGTGCTTATACCTCTGGCAACACTAAACCCCGATATATAGTACTTATCCTATGTTTATTTATTTGTGTTGTTACATTAATTGCATAATATCTATATCACGGATCGCTACTATCACAATATTATCATATAAATAAAACAGGTTAATTTGCAGCAAAACAACAAATACAAACGCTATTACAATGATTGTTTACGATTTCGTGCGTCTGGTAGCATGCTACGGGTGACTACCGTCTGAAAACCCTCCGGATTGTGGTAAGTGTGAGGTCTCATCTCGGCCGTAATCAAAGGGTTAAGCACCGTGTCGACCTGCAGGATTTCGTCCGTCAGGTGTGCCACCCTGAAGTGGCTCTTGACCCTGCGCAGCCACATCGTGGGTGTGGAGGTGCGGGAGGGCCTCGGTGCAGGGACGGGCGCGGGTGTGATGGGAGGAAAGTAGACCTCCGAGTCCGCGAGGTCAGCGGTTAAGTGCACGAAGGAGGGGATACCCGCGTCCATGTTCGCTCCTTTGCCCTCTTACTGGAGTGGGGTACTCGCATCAGAACGCACTTTCGTGCGCCGTGTGGGTCCGTTAGTGACGCTGGTGGGTTTGCCGACGAGAGTCAGCACGCTCAAACGCTGGTTACAGCGCCGTGTTTAGGCCGCTAAGAGCGTTGGAGGGTTCCTGGAGCCAAGACTGAGTCGCCATGTCGGTCTGCTAATGGCTCTGGGATACTCCGGGGGGTCACCACTGTAAGAGGTGCAAAAGAAATGAGCAGGTAAAAGTTACTGCTGGTTTATTACAGATTCAGGCAGTTTATATAGCGGTCGACTGGCGCCGAACCGTGGAAGACAATGACATGGAACGTGACCTGAAGTCAAAAACAATTAACAATAATATTCGTGAGCAAGTATGATTTACAATACAAAACATATAGAACTTCAATATGGATACAGTCTTGATGCCTGCGACAAAGAAACATAATGATACATGATTTATGGCAGTTGGACAAATACATATAAAGTTGAAATGGTAGAAAATGTGTGACCTGGCACGTTCGGCGTGACAAATTGAGTGTGAAGAAAGTGGGAAGTCACCAAAGAAAACTTGCTCAGCGGAGACTTAATTAATGACGCCTTCGAAGCACTCCGCTGACGTCGATGTGGTGACTTTATACATTTATTAGAAAATACCTAAACAAAGATACTCTGAAAACAGCAATTTGCAACCAAATACATTTGAGGCTTGACTATTGCAACGGTATATACTACGGTCTCCCCAACTACCTGCTTAGAAAACTGCAAGGAGTACAAAATAGAGCTGCCAGGTTGATAAAAGGGCCATGTTCCCTTAACAGAATAACCCCAGCACTAATTGAGCTACATTGGCTCCCAGCAAAAGGTAGAATAGAATATAAAATACTACTTACAGTCTTTAAAGCACTAAAATATGATGAACCAACATATCTGAGAAAAATGCTTAAGCTTCTTTAGAACCGAAATAAATATTGTAATTATGAAAGTGAAGCATATAGGCTATTTGAACCTAGAACAAATTGTAAGTCAGGCGAGAGAGCATTTGTACACTGTCCACCAAGACTATTCAACAAAATACCGCCTGAAGTGGACAGCATACAAGAAGAATGCAAATTTAAAAAGAACTAAAGACTCCTATTCTGCAGGAACTATGATACTGACGTCTGCGTATATGCAGAGACCGCGAGTACAAAAATTTACAAGTGACCTGAGGTCAAACTATTTCTCTACACAAAACAAGACAGGTACATACAGACAACATGATGATTAACAACAGCTGGTTGGACATAGAAATACTCTGACATATATACGTGGTACAAGGGCAGATGAACAGGTAATAAATATACAATTCACAATAATGATAATAAGATTGTGTACGCGTGACCTTAGGTCACCTGTGAAGGCACCGCAGAAAACGGGATGTTCATCATAGAGAACACGTTGAGCAAGGACTTTACAATACTCCCCCTCCCTGCCGCCAAGACGTAGGTAACGTCTGATCAAAGCAGCTATCTGCTGGGGCGGCAGAGGTGGCCCCGCCTTCTCGATGCCAGCTGGGGGTGGTGTTAAATCTTCTTCTGTGCCCTGTGGATGGGTGTGTTGGGTTGCCCTCCTGCCTGGACCATGGGCCTTCCGGGGGCGCCCATGAGGTTTTCTTGTGGATGGGGTGGGCTGTGGGGGTGCCACCCCATATGGGGGCTTTGGGAAGTGCCCCCGATGTCTTCCTCCAGGAATGCAGGCTTAAGGCGGTCTATCGATACCCGGTCTTCCTTCTCGTGGACAGCCACCCGGAATGCCTTCTTGTTTCTCTCAAGTACGAGGAAATACCCCCTGCAGAGCCTGGTTAAGGGTGGACGTACAGCATCGTTCCTGACAAAGATGTGGGTGGCGGAGGACAGACCGGGAGGCATGAAGGGGGACGTCCTGTTGGTATATGTCCACCGGCAGGGAGTGAACTTTCCAACCCTGTCGTGGAGCCTCTGCGTTGTTAAGTCGTCCCGGTCCTCTGTGATGAACTCCCCCGTGACTACGAGGGTCTCCCTGAAGACCTTCTCTGCTGCAGACAGGTTGCTGTTGGCTCTGGAGGCGGTCCTCAGCCTGAGGAGGATCCAGGGCAGCTGGTACTTCCAGTTCTCGGAGGTGCAACGAGCCATGAGGGATGCCTTCAGGGACCTGTGGAACATTTCCACCATTCCATTGGCTGCGGGGTTGTAGGCAGTGGTGCTGTGGTGAGTGGTCCCCAGCAGGCATGCCAGGGTGGTCCACAGTTATATGGTCTGGGACACCGAACAGGCTGATCCAGCTGGAGAGGAGGGCCTCTGCACACACACTGGCGGTGGCTTCTTCCATGGGCGTAGCTTCGGGCCACCTGGTGGAGTGGTTGATGACTGTTAGAAGGTATCTTGCTCCTCCTGATGGGGGAAGAGGACCCACTACATCGACGTGGATGTGCCTGAAACGTCTCCCTGGCTGGGGAAAGTCGCCCACTCACGATTTGGTGTGCCACCCTATTTTGCTGGCCTGGCACTGTATGCACTGCCTTGCCTAGGCCGTCACGTCCTTCCATATGCCGTGCCAGATGAACTTCTCCGCCAGCAGCCTGGCCGTCGTTTTGCCGGACGGGTGGGACAGTCCGTGGATGACGTCGAAGACCAGCCGACGATGGGAGGCGGGCACCAGTGGGTGGGGGTGGCCAGTGCTTACATCACTCAGTAGTGTTGGCCCTCCAGGGCCGAGGGGCACGTCCTTCCACTTCAGCGACATGATAGCGGTATGGTAAGCTGGAGTCTCTGGGTCGGCGGCTTGTTCACGGGCGAGGTCCTCATAGTTGATCCCAAGCTGCACTGTGTCGATTTCGATCCTCGAGAGGGCGTCGGCTACTGGGTTCTTCTTGCCTGGGAGGTACTTGATGGTGCAGGTGAACTCTTCAATGGCCACGAGGCGCTGCTGCTGCCTGGAGGACCATGCATCCCCCAACTTTGTGAAGGTGTGGACCAGCAGCTGGTGGTCCATCCAAACTGTGAAGGGTGAACCCTCCAGGAGGAATTTGAAGTGGCGTACCACCTGGTACACCGCTAAGTGTTCCCTGTCGAAGGTGCTGTAGCGGGACTCAGTGGGGCTGAGTTTCCTGCTGAAGAAGACGATGGGCTGAGGGGCTCCGTTGACAACTTGCTCTAGGACAGCTCTGGAGGCGACATTGCTGGCGTCCGTTGTCAGCTGGAGGGGAGCTCTGGGGTCCTGGTCGGCCAAAGCAGTTGCCTTGGAGAGGGCAGCCTTCGTCAGGGAGAAGGCTCTTTGCTGGTCGGGGCCTCACTCCAAGGTCTTCAGACGGCCCTTGAGGATCTCCATAAGGGGGCCCATGGTGTGTGCGATCCCCGGGATGAATCTCCTGTAGTAGTTGACCATTCCGAGGAATTCTTGTACTTCCCTGACAGAGGTAGAGGTGGGGAACCCGACGACGACCTCGACTTTCGATGAAACTGGGCAGACGCCTCCTGGGGATATCTCGTGGCCTAGGAATTCCACCTTATTGACGCCGAAGGTGCACTCGTTGAACCTGACAACGAGGCCACTCTCCTGCAGGCGCTGCAGGACCTTCCGGATGTGCCATAGGTGTTCCCTGTGGGATCTGGAAAAAATCAGGATATCATCGACGTTGCAGATGCAGAAGTTCAGGTCCCCCAGGATGCTGCCCATCAGTCTCTGAAAGGTCGTCCCTGTGTTCCTCAGGCCAAAGGTGGAAAAGGCGAAGACGTAGGACCAAAAAGGTGTGATGATGGCGCTTTTGGGGATGTCCTCTGGAGCTACTGGTACCTGAAAATATGAATTCAAAAGATCTAACTTTGAGAATATTTTGGCCCCGTGGAAGGAGGCTGTTAGGTCCTGCATGTTTGGTAGAGGGTAGTGGTCAGGTTCTGTAGCGAGGTTGAGCCGCCTGTAGTCGCCGCAGGGTCTCCAGGTGCCGTCTGCTTTCTGTACCATGTGAAGGGGGGAGGCCCATGGGCTGGGAGCCTTCTTGCTTATGCCCATCCTTTCCATCTCGGTAAAGGCCTTCTTGGCCTCCTGAAGGGCTGTGGGGGAAGCCTTCGGAACTTTGCGTGCGTCGGGGGCCCCCTTGTCTTGATGTGATGATATATCCCATGTTTGGCAGGGGCGCTGGGCACCTGACGAACCTCGGGTTTGAACACCTCCGGGAATTCCTTCAGGAGGGAGCCATACTGGTGGGGAGCGACGGAACAGATTGTGGGCTCCCCAGGGCCCGGCGACAAGGGCAGGGACTGGCAGGACTTGGTGTCCAGCAGACACTTGCAGCCGACATCGACTGCCAGTCCAAAGTGGGCAGGGAAGTCCGCACCCAGGAGCATACCTCCGGCCAAGGATGGAGAACGACAGGAGCCTGGTGCCATAGGAGAGGAGGGGGGACCTGTTGGCGGCCGTCAGGGAGGCTGCCGGGTCCGGTGGACGTCTGCAGTCCTCTCTGGAAGGTGGGAACACTGACCGCATGGCCCCAGTGTCGATCAGCATCATCCTGCTGGAGACAGCATCATGGACGTAGAAGCCTACTGGTGCGGGGCCTCTGGGTGTTTCGGATGCTACTGCCATGGCGGCCTGTGAGGGTGGCCGCCGCTTCCCCCATTTTTTGGAGGGGAGAAAAGGCAGGGGGCTTCGCAATTTCGGGCAGCTTTACCAAACCTCTGGTGGTAATAGCAAAGCCCCGGCCTTTCCTTCTTCTGCTGCTGGGGTGGCCTCCTCCTGTCTACAGCGTTGATGCCCTCTGTGGTGGGGTCCTCCGGCTGGAGGCAGTTGATGGGGTGTGCAGGCGTGGATGCCCACTTCGCTGCCCTCATGGAGTCCATCAGCTGCTGCGCCACTTTGATCAGGTCCTCGACCGGCAGGGTGTATGGTTCTGTGATCTGCCCACCGACCTCTGGGAGTAGCTGCTGCAGGAGGATCTCCCTTGACAGGCTAATCTCTTTGCGCCTGCCACTGCTGTCAGTCTCGGGGAGGAGGAGGAGGAGGTCGTGGAGGGCATGCCACGTCTCCAAGAGGTTCGTGTCCTGCCGGGGGTTGATGGTGAGGTTGAGGGCTCGGGCAGCTCTCTCGGAGACCGGCAGGGAGCAGGTCTCGACGAGAGTGGCCTTTAACTCCTGGAGGGTGGCAGGGCTCATTGTTGTTGTCACCCACAGGGCGACTTTCTTGTATATCTCCTCCGGTAGGGCATTGATGGAGATGTCTGCCTTCAACGCCTCGTCAGTCAGGCCTACCACCCTGAATTGCCCCTCAACCCTGTAGAGCCAGGATGCTGCGTTCTGATGGGTGAATGGTGGCAGCTTTATGCTTAGGGCCGCCCTTGGTTGGTCCGTCAGGAGGGGCATCGTGCTGGGAGCGGGCACCAGCGTGGAGGAGCGCATGGGAGGGGGTTGTGCAAGGGAGATGTCTGCCTCCGAGAAGTTTGCGGTAATTTGTATGTGGGTGGGGATGTCTGTGTCCATGCTCATTCTGCACTCTCACTTGGAGTGTTAGGGAACACTTGCATCAATACATGCCTGGGAGCATGCCGTGTGGATCCACTAATGATGCTGGTGATTTGCCGACGAGGGTCGGTAACACCCGAACGCTTTGTTAGAGCGCCATAGTTAGTCCATTAGGGGCGTGGGTTGGTTCATTGGGCCAAGTCTAAGTCGCCGTTTGAGTCCGTTAATGGCTCCAGGAACCACTCCGGGGGTCACCACTGTGAGAGGTGTGAAATAATGAGCAGGAAGACAAGTACTGCTGGTTTATTGATGAAGCGACCCGCTTATAAAGTGGCGTGCAGACATCTGTGTATATGCAGAGACCACGAGTACAAAAATTTACAAGTGACCTGAGGTCAAACCATTTCTCTACACAAAACAGGACAGGTACATACAGAAAACATCATGATTAACAATAGCTGGTTGGACATAAAAATACTATGACACATATACGTGGTACAAAGGCAAATGAACAGGTAATTCACTTAAAAATAGGAAAGAAGCAAAATGGCATAACAGAGTGTGGTCTAAATATTGCATATTAAAGAGAGATGTCTATTCTCATAAAATATTAATAATAAGGTTAAATTAGAACTGGGGGTTGGTTCAGTTATTTATGAAATGGACAGTGAACCCTACTTTCATTAGTAACACCTTTCATAAAAAGTCAGAACACTGGCCTAGGCCTATACTAAATTGTCTATCACACGGAAATATTTTTATTTATTTTTTTTATCATAAGATTTGGATTCACAACAGTCTACAAATAGCTCTGCAGGGTCTAAGAATTAAATGAAGGCAAAATTATACTTTACACCCGGACTGCCTCTCAGGTTACAGACGATATTTTTCTTACTTGGTTTTTTTTTTTTTTGCATGTTTCATACCATTATTGTTTTCGGAAATGCTTAGTTTTCAACTTTTTTTAAAGTCGAAGGTCATTGTTCAGAAGCCTCCAGCCACCATAAAAAACATTTTTCATGTTATTTTCGTGTTTTGTTGTTTTCTGAAGTTATTATCTTCGGCAAAACTATCGTTTTCCGATTGTCACTTCCTCAACTTAACGCAACAATGTGGGTGACGCTACTTTTTTAACGGTAATTTTTTAAACATTTCTGCTTTCAGTTTGGGCGTGGCGGAATGGGGCTTCACGCCTTATCCACAGTTTGAAAGATTCTTGGCAAGCTCGAATGATCTGGCAGGCGGTAATGTTGCGCTGCGCGTGCTAGCCACAGGGGTTACAGAAAACGAGTGGTGTGAGGAAGGTAGTAACAGAATAAGAGGTTGTATAGCTCTATCGTATATTGGTAATTTTTCAACATTTATCAATCATGTCTCCCAAACTATTAATTAGCGAATGGAAAGATGGGGGGCGTTTTGAACTCCTCTCATTGAGTACTGCCTATCTATGTGGGTTTCATGGTTGGATTACAGACCGGGTGTAAAGTATAATAATCCCGAAATGAATGAATTAGGCCTTAAATAGTTTATTCATATTCCGGATCTGAGCAGTTGAGATCCTTCCCAGGCGAAATCGGCTGTGAACTGTCGTAAAAATCATCACTTGCTCGTCCACACGTGCGATCACCTGTCAGTCGGTCAGAAGAACTTAAGGAATTCCATCAGCTTTAACGTTAGTTTCGAAGAACTGACAGGTAAACCTGATCGTGAGTACCTGGCTTTAGGCTGGATGTTTCATTTCAAGATTCAGCATGGGATTTCTAACAAGAGGACTCATGGCAAATCTTTGGATGCTGCCGAGGAGGGAAGTGGGGAAATTCGCCAGACGTCGTAAGATCTGATGTGTGAGAATTTACTCTATTTTAAATTTGTTTCTTGCCTCATTTCCTTTAAGATTGTATTATCATTTATTCTCATTAATATTTTATGTTTGCTAACACTATAAAATAATTCCTTTTGTTTTGCACATATTAATAATTTTCTTTTACTTGTTCTTCCAATATTCGGTAATGCTAATGCCACTGTGTCCTTGCTGCGACGTGAATTTCAAGAGGAGCCGTAGTAAAGGTAAAGCTCCGAGTACATAAACAGATGAATGACTGTATAACTCATCTCTTCTGATGCAAAAAACAACTGAGTCCTTGCGTCGATTTGCAGTCTGCAACAACACTACTTACTTAACTCTCAAGTCAACCTGCTTTCTCCCTTGATTCCCAAGAAGGACTCCATGGAAATCTCATCACAGCTCTCTTCAAGTACAAGTTACCACGTCCAGTAGGCTAACCAGATAGGAGCTGGATAAATTACTGGATTGGAGGCCACAATTTTGGGAACAACTTGCTGGAAGCTTCTGGAAATAACAACAAAGCAAGGGTTGGTGGTTTACGGAAATTGTTGGAAGATAATACTTATCCTTAACTATTTTCAGAGTATAGCCTAAGGACATGTTCCTGAGAATCTCTAGTTCCTCAATTAGCCTAACCTGTTACCTTTTCCCGTCGCCATGTTAGATGTCTTTTAGGCTAACACCATTTCAATTAGTAATTATGTTTAACGAGAATTTTCGTACTTTTGCCTAATGTAGAGGTCAAATGCTCACATTATTCGCCTTTTCAATTAACCTAGAGTACCTGTTCTTTCATCATTTGACATTTGAATTAGCCTAGCCTAGCTACTCATTCAACATTCACAGTATTGATTAGCCTAGGTTATTTACTCAATGTTTCTCATTTCAGTAATTCTAAGCATTAGCTCTGCGCCAGTTTTTACCTTTTAAACTGGTTTTTCTACAATTTTAGGGCTTCTGATACTGGTGTTGCCTTTGTTTGTTGTCGGCCAAATGGAATGTCCCTTCGCTGTGTTTAGTACTGGCCTGGGGGAGCGGTACCCATACATTAATAAGTTATTGCGGTAATTCTAAGACGGCTGTCCGCGGTGAGCTAGACTATGGCAGTTGACGTTTTTCTATGTTATATACTTTACTTGCTTTACAAGAATTTAAAGTAATATTATGTCGGCTGGCTGTAACTAAACTGTAATTGACCTTTGAGGACTACACGACTTCAATTACCTAACGCGGGGTAGATCTAAGCTGGCATTCCGCGGTGAGCCCCCCACCCCCCTCCATAACTAATACGGCAAAATTGTAACCAGTAAACACTTCTACGGTACGTTAGGTTGGCATTTTTAGGGGTGTTTACTGGTTACAACTTTGCCGTATTAGCTATGGAGGGGGGTGGTGGGCTCGCTGCGGAATGCCGGCTTAGACCTACCCTGTGTTAGGTAATTCAAGTCATGCAGTCTTCAAAGGTCAATTACAGTTTAGTTACAGCCCGCCGACAAAATGTTACTTTAAATTCTTGTAAAGGAAGTAAAATAACATAGGAAAACGTCAATTGCCATAGTCTAGCTCACCGCGGACAGCCACCTTAGAATTACCGTTATTGCACATGCCGGACGGGATATGAACTGTTCGAAAAAGACATACCCGTGCTCTGTCTCGTGAAGATTGCGTATGGAAACCCTTTGTTGGATGGACTTCAGGGGTTAATTACAGGTTAATTACATTCGTGCGACAAAAATTGAAGGTAAATCCATAATTAGCAACAAAAAAACTGTAGAAAAAGTCAAGTTAGAAGGAAATCACCACCACGGAGCCACTACTTAGATCTACCATCATTTCAATTAACCTAGCTTAGCTATTCTTTCAGCATTCAACATTTCAGTTAGCCTAGCCTAGCCTATTCATTCCACAGTCAACCTGTTTAATTAGCCTGTCCTAATCTATTCAGTCAGTTTCATGTCTAGTATAGGTTACATTTGTTTTGTCCTTCGTAAGTATTAATTTGTTATAAATATTGATATTGCAATACACTCCCTGAACACCTGAATTAGCCCTGGTCACTGACCAGCCCAAAGTATATCTGTATTGTAGGTGTGGAGAATAGCGTAATAATAGAAGCATCTTGGCAGCAACATAATTTTATTTCACTTCCTGGTCCCACATCGTATCAACAACCAAACATGGCGCAATATATTCAAAACATAGAATGTTCCCAAGTTAAGGGAGAATGTCCCCAAGAGTTAAAATACATAGTGCATTACAGAAAATGGGTTTTTACAGACACTACAATATCCCCATAATTTTATCCACAATGTGGGTAATTAACTGTCAGCGTTACCAACGCTACAGGAAAAATCTTATCAAATTGTTACCTGAGATACTTGACAACGACTGTTTTCAAATACCGGCCAATAAGAGACCAATGACTGATGCTCCAAAATGTTATTTGTTCAACCATGCTATGTGGGTGTGTCCCACATCAGGCGATCTTTTGGTCATTGAGCCCGACCCCAATTTTAAGAATTTGGACATCAGATTACGATTTTGGACTGTTTTCAATACCTTTTCTCCTGGATTTATTGACTGGATTTGGAACTTCTCTCCCGGTTTTAACTTTGGATCGGTACTTTGGACTCGATTGGATAAGTCAGACAAGAAGACGTCGCCGTCTGCTAGCACCACTGCTTCCACTTCGTCTACATCTTCGGTGACCGAGCCTTCTACTGCTGGAGATGCTGCTGCTCACTGGTCCTACAAGTCTTGCAAGCGTAGGATGAGTACCCTCAAGCACGATCGACATTCTTTTTTATTTTATGTAGGAAGGTTCAGTGTAGTATCAGTCAGAGATGTAACGAGTATAGGTCTTGGTCAGTAGACCAAAGGAAGATTATTTGAAACACAGAAAATCCTTTCCCTTGAAGAGTAAGTGTAAGTCAAGATCAGCTGTAGGGTTACAATCAATAGATAGGAACCGTTAGATACTGCGAGTTATTCAAAAATTTAGAGGACAGTTTTTCAAATCCAGTATGTCTAGTGTATTTCTAGCCTGATGAGTAAGTTAACAGAGAATAGAGATAGTGATTAGTAGTATGCAAAAGTTGATTCTAATCCTTCATTTTTCAGCTGAACCCCTGCCTGTTCCAGAACCAGCCCTAACGGATGTCATTGTTTGAAACCATTAGTAAATGTGTTCTGCCAGCCCCCTGGCTTGAGCAGGCAGTGTTGGTAAGCATTGATTCCCCTTTCCATTCAAGGTGTAAGTTCTCAAGGTTGATATAGAGTTAGGTAAGACACAGACAAGTAGGGAAAATAGGTTAGGAAGAGTTCAGGAAGAGAATAAAGGTGCAGTCTTCTCCAGGTTCATAAGATTTGGGGTTTCTAGTGTGACAACTGCCATTACTTCTTGGATCCACTTCAGTTTTATTTCCTGCTTTGAGTTCTTACAGTCCAACAGAAGGTTTCTAAGTCCGTGGTTCATCTTACAGATGTGGTTTCAGGTTTGTAAATGTTTCTGAAAAGTGTTGGAGAATGATCCTTCGTCCTCGAATAGTTTTTTCCTTTGTGGATGAGTTTGGTTTGTCTTGCAGTGGTGGTAATTCTGGTGATAGGGTTTTAACAGTTTGGCTCAGTATAATGCAGAATCGTTGGGTTTATCACAGGGTTATAGATTACTAGTTAGGCAGTGTTTTCAATTTTGGGTTTTCCAGTATTCACGATCGTGTCTTGAAGAATTTTCTTGAGTTTGCTAGCGATGTCTGTCAAGATTACCAAGGGTTGGTCTAGTTTTCTCTCTCAAAAAAAAAAAAACTATGGCCTCTTCTGCTGCTTCTGAGTTTTTCCTTTTTCCCCTCTTTCTTCTAAGCCTTCTTCCAATGTCCTTACACAGTCTTCTTTATCGGGTCTCTCTTTTGAGTCTTCTCTCGCCTCATCCTGTTTTCTTTTTCTGCTGTCAGCAGAGCAAGAATTTTCATTGGTGCAATCCTGTAATACTGAGTTTTTTCAGCGGCTTCCCTCTCTGGGGTTGAGGTTTGACCTGGCAGCCAGCAGATTTACATTAAATGTAAATCTGTACTGATATGTCTTTGATTTGTGAGAGTGAGACGAGTTTTAGGTTTGTGCAGAGCTGCTAGATGTTGTCACACGTATTTTAACAAACACGAATTTTCGAACAACACTTGTGCACACAGGAATTGACAGGTTTGCCATAACTGTTTTCATGCAAAAACACACTTAGCTAACTGTTCAAAACATGCAATAAATCTTAGCCAACACTTCCTAATTCCTAAATATCAGTCTTCTGGCATTACAACACAGCCAAATTAACAGTGCAAATGCCAGGGTGCAGGCAGTTATTCACGTCATTAAATTAAGAACTTTTTGCCCTCTCTCCTGCTAAATTTTTGGGGGCTGTCTTCTTTAGCACCCACACGGGTCCTGAAATTCTCTCAGGCTTCTGGTCTAGATGCTACGCCAGCCAGAACAAAGATTTGCAGAGTCTTCCGCAACTCCGTATTTTCTTCCTTTACTGGGTTTAAAACATAATGTGTCCACCATGGTTCTTGTAGATGCTATGGCATTTGGCATTTCATCTGCATCATCGTTGAGTGTATCAGTGCCGATGGTGTACTCAGCCTCTCTTCACTAGAGTAGCTGGTGATTTTCCTTCTCCAGTCCCCATTGGTTCTGCAGCTCGTAGCTTGTCCTGAGAAACACCTTTAAGTACTGGGCCTGTTGGTATGTTCTCCACCTGCCCAGTATTGGCAGTTGGTGCTCCGATGGTGATTCCGAGTGTGGCTGCTGTCTTTTGTCTCCTTCTTCTACTACTTTCTCAACTTTTCCTACGGCTATTTCTGTTCCTCCTTCTAAGATGTTCAATGTGGGTTCAGCTTTGGTTTCGTGTCATCAGGGAGTTCTTCCGCCCTCTCCCTTAATCAGTATGACTTCAGCTCCGGATCCCCGTCCTGTTGTGGTGTTGGTTCATCTGGCTTTGGGTGGATCAAGTGTTGCGGCCTCTCCACTCGCAGGGGTGGGCATTTGTCGCCCAGGTGTTACGTCATCGTGGCTGGATGGTGCAGGGTTTTGCGCATTCAAGTGCATTTAACTCGAGTTTTGTTCATGAGACTTACCTGTCAAATATATATATAGCTGTATTCTCCGAAGTCCGACAGAATTTCAAAAACTCACGGCACACGCAGTGGGGCCAGGTGGTTAGTACCCATTCCGCTTCGCTGGGAGGCGATCATCAGGAACCATTCCCATTTTCTATTCAGATTTTCTCTGTCGCCGGTGCTGTCAACATCTGTTTTCAGTACCTCCGTCTTTGGATTTCGTAAACTCGTTATTTTTCACTTAAGTATTCGATTTGACTTTTGGTTTTTATCACGGCTGCATCGTGATTGGATTGTGACTTAGCATATGCTTTTGTGGAATGTTTTTTGGATTTGTTTGTGATTGCTCTTTGAATGATGTCTGGATCTAGTTCTGCTAGCTTCAGAGTATGTTGCCCCAATGAGTGTAATCTCCAGCCTGTATGTATTCATGATGAGGTGAATATTAAATGATCGCTGCAAGGATGTGAAACTTGTCGGATGCAAGCTGGAAGGTGTTTGTTGCTGACATCCGCAAGTTGGAGCGTGATCAGGATCTGGAGGTCTTCCTCCAGGAGTGCTAGTAGAGTAAGGATATTTATTCATATCTCCTGTAAATAAGCTTCATTGGGGGGAAAGCAATTAGATCCAAATTTAAGACAACAATTTGGAGCGGAAGGTTTGCCTCTTTGGCTAATTTATTTTTGTGAGATTGTATTTGCTTCGAGAACCTTATACTAAAATTGGAACGTTACAAATTATAAACACCATCCGGTTTCTGGAATCGAAAGTAATTTCTCTTTAAAGTGCAGTAAGTGCAGCAGATCCCCTAGTGCAGTGGAGGGGGCGTCAGATCGGCTGTATAATGCCTCTAGGCCTGGACCTCTGTCGGACTCCCAGGACTTTGGGAGTGGGCAAGTCGAAAGCCTCAAGAGGGTTACACGGACCCCACCGATCTGGCGTCCCTTCGCATGGGTCCTGTTGACGCTTCCCAGGCTGCCAAGGATCGTGCACGTTATCCTGAAGGACTGCTTCTCGTCCTCTCAGATCGGCCCCATATTTGCTTCTAGGCCTGGACCTCTGTTGGACTCCCAGGACTAAAGGGAATGGACATGTCAAACCGCAAGAGGGTTTCTGGGGCTTCCCCACCAAGAGTGCGCCCATGCAGGATCTATTGACGTTTCTCAGGCTGCCAGATCGTGACAAGGTCCCTACGTATCAATGAAGGTTTGGTTCTCGTCCTCCGAGGCGTTCTCCCCGTGCAAGGGGTGGAACTCTCGGAAGGACTCGCCCGCTTTAGAGAAGCTTCAGAGAAGAGGACGCATTCACGTCCTCTTTCTCAAGGAATATTTTCGTCTTCTTTGAGTGTTTCGACGCTTTTCCATCGGTTGCAGCGTGACGCTCCGCAAGCAGCAATCCTGGACGGACTTCTGTAGCTGCTCGTCAGGACGCCCCTCTCGCTATTTGACTTTTGGTTTTGCCGGATGGTGGCTCGACAGGACGCTCATCAGGAATCTCTTTGGTTGCTCGTCGTGACTCTTCAGAGCAATCAAAGACCACTCGCTGTGAATCGCCATCGTGGCGATCGGCTGCAGCCTGACGCTCCCGCAAGCAGCTATCCTGGACGCTTCTGTAGCTGTTGATCAGACGCTCCTCTTGCTGCCGCGCCGGCTGGACGCTCATCAGGACGCCTCTTTGGTTGTTCAACGTGGACGCTTCAGAGCAATCAAAGACTGCGGGAATCAAGCTCCCTTCTGGTGTTGCACCCTCTTATAATAAAGGTCGTTCTCCCAAGGACTTGGGACTCTCTGGTTTCTCCCATTGAAGAGAGGGAAAGTTCTCTTGTGAGTCGGAGCCTGCAGACCTTGAGCAGCCTCCTACTTCCTCGTCTACGGTCTACCAGGTGTTAGCCAGTCTTCTCAAGGACTTGTTTGGTGACAAGTTCAAACCCTCGGCAAACTCTCTCTCCTCCTTCGCAGTTAAGCTTCGTCCAAGACGATGAGAGCAGCATGGGGTTTGTTAAGATGACTTTTCTCTGGTTGGTATCAAACAAAGGCCTTCAAGAAAAGTTAACACCTGGATTGAGGAAAGAAAGACCCAAGGCAAGACTTCTTTTACCCTGCCTCCGTCCAATGCTTTGCGACAAGGCAGGTTTGTGGTACTAGACCGGAGAGGACGTCGGTTCAAGTGTTCCTTCGTCGTCCCAGGGTAACCTTGGTCGACGACTTCCCTAGAAGGTCCTTCCTATCTGCTGCCAAGGTGTAGTGGACTTTGTCGGAGACGGATCTCCATTTTTGTCCCTTGGAAGTCTTTTATTTCCTGGACTGGTGTTTGGGGACTATAGACGTTAAGATTAGAAGTTCCTTCTCTATCAGCCTGAGGAGCTGTCCAGCGCCTTGATCTGCTTGGACAAGGCCGTCAGGGATGACTCGGAGGAACTGGCTTATCTTTGGCACGGGCCTCTTGAAGAAGAGGGCCTTGTACTGTAACTTTACACTAAATCAGTTTCTCTGTTGCAGAGGGCAGAATTGCTGTTCACCCCCGTTGTCGAGCCATCTCTCCCCAGTCTTTGATCAAGGATCTTGCCGCCATCTTGAAGGAGAAGGCCACTCAAGATCTCTTGGCCCACTCGTCAAACGCCTGGCAGTCCTTTTGTCGTCGTCGTCGGGTCAGACCTCCAGGAAACAGAAGCCCTTTCATGGAGGAGCTTCTTCCTATAGATCCTCTCCCGAGGAAGAGGTCTTTCCAGAGGCGGAGCCCCCCCTAAACCTAGGGGCAAGAAGTGACTTGCAGCGCCTCCAGACGCCTGTAGGAGCCAGGCTTCTTTCGTTTGCGGGAGCCTGGAGAGCAAGAGGGGCGGACACCTGGTCCCTCCTAATTATCGAGAGAGGATGCAAGATCCCTTTCTCGACACGCCACATCTGTGCACGTCGCCCAGGGATTTGTCGCCCTTCTACCATCAAGAGAAGCAACAGCCCCTTTTCGAGTTATTAGTGCAAATGCTTGAGAGAAAAAGCTGTGGAGCTAGTCCTGGAGCTGGACTCCCAGGATTCTTCAACCGACTGTTCCTAGTTCCGAAGCAGTCGAAAGGATGGAGATCAGTCCTAGATGTCAGCAGACTGAACTGCTTCATGGCCTGAAGGGAAGTTCACGATGGAGACGTCCCAGTCTGTTCTAGGAGCATTTAAGACCAGGAGATTGGTTGTCTCGCTGGACTTACAGGACACCTTCTTTCACGTCCCCCATACATCCCCAGTCAAGGAAGTTCCTGAGGTTTGTATCGGGGACGAGTGTTTCCAATTCAGAGCTTTTGCTTCGGGATAAGCACAGCCCCTATGATCTTCACGATCATCATGAAGAATGTGGCGAGATGGCTTCACTTGGCGGGCATTCGAATCTCGCTTTACCTGAACGATTGGCTCTTTCAAGCCTCTTCACAGTCAAAATGTCTGGAGGACCTGAAATCGACTTTGAAGTTGACAAAGTCCCTAGGACTTTTAGTAAACGTAGACAAGTCCCATCTGATCCCGACGCAGTCCATAGTGTTCTGGGGATTCAGATGGATTCAGTGGCTTTTCAAGCTTTTCCATCCCAGGAAACAGCAGCAATGCTTTAGAAAAAGTCCCATTCCTACCTGGGGAAGGAAACATGCTCGGTGAGGGAATGGATGAGTTTGCTGGGGACCATTTCTCGCTGGAGAAGTTTGTTTCCCTGGGAAGACTGCATCTCAGACCCTCCAGTTTTTCCTGGCGGAAAACTAGATAAACAAGGAGAATCTAAAGGAGTCCCTGAGGATCTCTCCCGTAGTCAAGGATCTCCTGAGGTGGTGGCTCGTCCTCAAAGTTGGCAGAAGGGTTTTCTCTACACCTTCAGAGCCCCGATCTAGTGTTGTTTTTCCGACGCGTCCAGGGAGGGATGAGGAGCAACACTAGAGGGGAAGGAAGTGTCAGGCACCTGGAGAGGGGAACAGGTGTCCTGGCACATCAATCTCAAAGAATTAGGGGCGATTCTGCTGGCCCTTCTTTTTCTTCGAGAGCCAAGCTTCAGGCCGAGTTGTACAGGTAAACTGGGACAACACCACAGCCCTGGCATACCTCAAGAAACAGGGGAGGAACTCTCTCCCGGTCCCTGTTTGTACTGGCGAAGGATTTCCTGCTTTGGGCCCATGCTCGGGGGATCACGATCCTTACGAGGTTCGTGGCAGGAGTGGAGAATATCCACGAGGACCTTCTCGGTCGGCAACGTCATCTTCCGACCGAGTGGACCCTTCATGAGGAGGTATGTCAGGAGCTGTGGAGGTTATGGGGATGTCCCTTGGTGGATCTCTTCACGACATCCAGGACAAGGAGGCTTCCTCTGTACTGCTCTCCTGTAACTAGATCCAGGAGCAGTAGCGGTAGATGCCCTCGTCTGGGATTGGAAGGGATTGGATCTTTCGCCTTTCCTCCTTCAAGATTCTGGGGGAGGTCATCAGGAAGTTCTAAAATTTTTTATGTCGGAAGGACGCCAATGATGTTGATCGCCCCTTTGGCCAGCAGCAGAGTGGTTCACAGAGGTCATGACCTTCCTGGTGGATTTCCCAAGAGCGCTTCCCATAGAACCGATCTGCTCAGACAGCCCCACTTCAGTAAAGGTACCACAAAACCTCCCCGCTCTGAGTCTGACTGCGTTCAGACTATCAGGAAATTGGCAAGAGCAAGGGGTTTTTCATGAGCAGTGGCAAGAAGGAAATCGCCGGTGCCAGGAGACCCTCCTCCAATTTGGTGTACCAATCTTAGTGGGCCAATTTCAGGAAAGGGTGCAGAAGGTGGATTTTCCTCAACCTCGATCTCTGTGCCTTTCAGATAGCAGACTTCCTTCTTCATCTTGGGGAGAAGGAAAAACTGGCAGTCTCGACAATTAAAGGACGTTGAAATGTGCTCTCGGCAGTCTTCAGACATAGAGTTTTAGACTTAACCGACAATAAGGATCTTCACGATCTCTTGAGGTCCTTTGAGACTTCTAAGGTACCTCATCCGTGGACGCCTTCCTAGAACCTGGATATCGTCCTAGAATTTTTTAAGTCGGTTACATTAGAAGCCTCTTCATTCGGCATCAGCTTCCCTCAAGAATGTGACTAGGAAGGCTTTTTTCCTAACTGCTCTGGCGACAACGAAGAGAGTTAGTGAAGTTCAAGCCATCAACAAGCATATAGACTTTAGGGGCATAAGGCCTTATGCTCCCTTAGCCCTATGTTCTTCGCCAAGAACGAACCCTTCAAACCCCTTGGCCCAAGAGTTTTGGGATCAAGGATATTTAGCAGAAATTCTTGGGCAAGAATAAGAGAGAGTCCTGTAACCCTGTCAGGGCTCTCAATTTCTTCTTAGATAGGGGAGAGGCCCAGACAGTCTGAGGTGTCGGACAATTTGTGGTGTTCTTGACATTCTTTTTAAGAAGCACTACGTTCAGGGAGGCTCATTCTACCTGCCAAGACAGCGACATGAGGCCTGAAAGTCAAGGCTCACTTAGTGAGAGCTATCGCGACAGGTGGCTTTCCAGAAGAACATGTCCCTTAGCGATCTTCTGGGTCACCACCTTCTGGAGAAGCTCGGTGTTCGCCTTGACATTTCTTGGGGGACGTGAAGACGACATTTAAAACTGCTACTTCGCTAGGACCATACGTTTCTCACATGCTTGGGGCAGAGGCAATACTCTTCCTATCCCTTAGAGGTTAGGAAGTATTTTTTAATCTTGATTTTGTGTTTTTATGGTTGTACGGGTTAGCCACCGAGGTGGACGTCCCAGTCTTTAGCTTTTACTAAGTTTTATTACTTAGATAGGCTCGGTCAGGTGGTTGGTCGTTGCTCCTTTTGCCCTCACAATATGGTCTTATGATCTAGTCCCATTGTGGTCACGCCCCCGTGGACAGATCATCTAGATCTCACCAGCTATATAGGTCACTACCTTGCTGGAGACTCTAGTAAAGCAGAAGCAGGCTTGGGTGACAGTATCACGAAGTCAGCTATGCTAACAGGTAAGGAACCAAGGCGTCAGTCGCCTACATATATTTGTTTCCTAAATCCTATTCTGTCTCTTCCCACCTCCAATGGTGGGATTCAGCTTTATATATATATCTGACAGGTAAGTCTCATGAACAAAATGATATTTTAATAATAAAATAAAGTTTGTTCATACTTACCTGGCAGATATATATAATCATAGTGCCCACCCTCCTCCCCTCAGGAGTCAGTGGCGTTAGAAAATCTGAATAGAAAATGGGAATGGTTCCTGATACCCGCCTCCCAGCGGCGGGAATGGGTACTAACCACCTGGCCCCACTGTGTGTGCCGTGAGTTTTTTGAAATTCTGTCGGACTTCGGAGAATACAGCTATATATATATCTGCCAGGTAAGTATGAACAAACTTTATTTTATTATTAAAATATCATTTTGTCATTGCTTTAGTTGGTACAGGGTTTGCCCAACCAGTTTACAGTTGGATCAGGTGTGATGGGGTCAAGTACGTCAGGTGTTGGTCTCGCACATCCTGGTGTAGCGAGTTCCAGGTTATCAGGTGCAGCTCTTGCGGGTAGTCAGTCTGTCTCTTTTCCCATCCCGGTTCAGTCGGACCAGTCTGACAGAGAATGCTCTTTTGAAGAAGAGGAGCTGGTACCAGATATAGGTTTTTTCTCCAACGAATGAAAGCGAGTATAAGCAGATGGTGCACTTTATCCATTCTCTCTGTTCGCAGTCCAGGCTCCTGAGGAACCTACACAACCAAACCAAGCAATGTTTAAATCGTTGTATGCAACTAAACCAGTAGTCCTC
This sequence comes from Macrobrachium rosenbergii, assembly GCF_040412425.1. NCBI lineage: Eukaryota > Metazoa > Arthropoda > Malacostraca > Decapoda > Palaemonidae > Macrobrachium > Macrobrachium rosenbergii. Next base: position 62,354,305 of record NC_089761.1, read on the forward strand.
CAAACATCAAGTAAACCGGTCTGGTTTGGCCGAGTCGGGCAGGTGTTGAGGGAGACGGACTCTAGGTTATCTTCTCTTATTGGGTCAGGTAGACAGGATTCAACCTTGCTTCCTAATCGGAAGGGGTTCTATAGGGTAGCAGGTAACCCTTCTGCCGGTGTCAGAGTTCCTCTCAACAAATCTGTTGAGGCTCCTCTCTCGGGTTCCTTCGTCGATTCATTAGGTAGCGGTTACATCTCGTGAGACTTTTATTTTGGAGGACACTTTTCGCAGCCAGTCTGAGGCCTTGTCCCACTCTTTGTGGATGTTGTCTGGGTTGATGGGGTTTTCTCAAACAATTTGGATATATTCCCTCCAATCCTGTACTGTTTGACAACCTGACCACTTCAGTTTCAATGGGGTTGGTATACCATGCTAACATTTTGGCTGGCTGTACAACGTTCTTTGGCAAGAGGAGGAGGACTTGTTTTTAAATCATCTTCCACCTCACTATCCGGACATACATAAGAGGGTTCTGTTGAGGGTGCCTTTTTGCTCTCTGCAACAGTCTTTTTAGAGAGGAGGATGTCTCCTCCATGGTCAATTTCGTGTCATTGTCGTCAGCAGTAGCGTCACAGGAGGCTATGATTTGTGTGGCTGCTCAGGGTTCAGATGATGTGGCCAGTATGATGAACTTTGTTGCTTCTAGCTCATGTCTCCAGTGGTGGCAATTATGCATCATCGAGGGTACAGAATGTTGAAGTATCTAGCCCTTGGCTGATCCTTGCCTCCTCTTTAGAGGAGCTAGTAAGGGCGAGGGACTTTTTATTGAATCTATGCAAGATACTAGGAATTCGTCTAATCTTTGCCAAGAGTGCCCTGGTCCCAACACAATCTATATAACCTTTCAGGGATGAGGATTCTCTCCCTTCCTTTGAGGTTTTTTCCCAACCCTGGAGATGATCCAGTTGGTCCTTCAGGAAGTAGAGGTGTTCCTGTCCAGCAGGGAACAGCCAGTACCAGTTTGGAGAAGCCTATTAGGGAGAATGTCTTCTCTCTCTTAATTCCAGGGTCTTGTCTCCGGATCTGTTTCTCTTCAGGTATGTCTCAGAAATCGCTGGGACTTCCGCAACGAGAACGCAGTTATAGTCTTGGGCGATTCTTGCCTGTCGAATCATCTGTGGTGTTCAGAAGAATTGCATCTGACACCAGAAGGTCTATCGACTCCCCTCTTCCCAATGTTCATCTGTACTCAGATGCCTTAGATCAAGGTTGGGGATCAACCTTGTTGGATGCCTCAGATCAAGGTTGGGGATCAACCTTGTTGGATGCCTCAGATCAAGGTTGGGGATCAACCTTGTTGGAACCCAGGCTTCGGACCTCAGGAGGGATTGGGAACAAGAGGAGTCAATAAATCTTCGGGAACTCAGAGCTGTAAAGGAAGCCCTCAGGTGTTTTTCAGTCCTGGTGCGCAACAGAGTGGTGGCTCTGTTTTGCGACAACATAACTCTGTGTTGTATCTGAAGAACTCGGCGGGGGATCAAGATCAACAGAACTCAATACTATAACACATAGAGTTCTGAGAAGGTGCGAAGAATGGAAAGTGTCTCTTCTTCCCCAACTTGTATCAGGGAGTCTCAACATACTGGCCAACTCGTTAAGTCGCTCTCGTATTGAGGGGAGAGTGGACTTTGGCTCAGGCAGTAGTACATCAGGTTCTCCGGAAGTGGCCAGCATCTGTGGACTTTTTCGCGACGAGATTAAACCATTGTCTTCTGGTTTATTCCTCACCAGTGGTGGACCCCATGTTGATAGGCACCGTTGCGACGTTACAAAATTGGAATCACATGCAGGTTTATGCTTTCCGCCATTCGGTCTCATTCATCAGGTAATCAGGAAATTGCGGGAAAGTGTCAAGACATCTATGACTCTAATAGCTCCTTGCTGGGCCTATGCCCTTGGTTTCTGGAGCTCCCAAGCTCCTTACAGAAGTTCCAATGTTCCTTCCCATGTGGAAGATCTTCTCAGACAACCGCTTTTTCACCATTATCATCCAAACCCTCGCGTGCTGAACCTAGTTGCAGGTGACTGCCAAGCGAGCAGCTAGACAGACCGGACTCTCTAAAGCTGTGTCTAGACATCTTTCTTTCAGCTTGAGAAAGTTGACCCGTAAGCTTTACCAGGTCAGCTGGACAATGTATAGAAGTTGGTGTCGTATCATTCCATCTCTAGACCTTCTATAGCCAAAATAGCTGATTTTCTTTTATTCCTTCGGAAAGTCAAGTTTCTTTCATATTTGGGAATTGCTGGCTACTGCTCAACGCTTAGCGGCACATGTAGTTTCCATCTTCCCGAAAATTTCTAGTAGTAAGGTCACCCAAGATTTATTATGTTCCTTTAAGATTAAACGTCCTGTCTTGCCGACTCGGGCTCCTCCGTGGGATTTGTTGGAAGTTCTAATGTTAAGACAACTGATTAAGAAGGTGGTTTTTCTTTTGACTTTAACTACAGCTGGAAAGGTGGGTGAGCTTCAGGCAGTTTCTAGGCTGGTTTCCCAGGCAGGAAATGTGTTTTTCTGAGTCCAGCCCCGTGTCAGCTGGTGAAATTCCATACTATCACGAATTTCTAGGTATAAATTGCTAGATATACCAGAGAAATAGAGCTTTCAGGAATGCTGGGGTTACTACCCCCAGATCAAGCATCTTCCCTAAGGAAGACGTCGGTATAACCAAGGGTGAGTGAAAGGATCACAACCACAGAGCTACACTCGACAGACATCCCTATGTCAAAACCCCCGGAAGAGAGCGGTGAGCCGTTACAGCCCCCACACACAGGCGTCCGCCAGACCGGCGACACCAGCGCCATCTACTTCATTCCATTTTCTAGCACGTGACTATCTTCACTGAGAATTTTGTGCTTGTGCTTTTTTGGGTGTTTTCCTGCTTTTTGCCATGTCTTCTAGCAGTTTCACCATCTCTAAGTTAAGTACCATCTTATTGTGGGGTTTTTTCGATAAGTTTGGCTGCATCTGTCCATATTTCACAATTATGAGATTGTTGTTATGACGCCACGGCGTCCCCTAGCCAGCCATGCCGACCATGAGGCTGCCCCTTCAGTCTTTTCTGTCGGGGTTGTCTCCTTGTCGTTATATTACTTATCTTTTCCCCCCGGATCTCTTCCTGGCGGTGTTTCCTACGGTGGTTTTATTGGAGTTTTGTTTTATTTTTAATGACCCCCATAACGAGTCCCCCCATAGGGTTCCCGTCATTCCCCGCTTAGGTCTCCCCTCCAGGATGAGTTCCTAGTTGGTCTTACTTATTTACTATTATTATTATTATATTTTGCGTTGGTGCTATATATATTTTGTTGCCTCTTCGGGGTAGCGTCAGCTCTAGGTCTGGCCGCTCCTCGGAGTTAGGCTACGCACCTCGCATGAGCACATTATTCTTAGAAATAATTTTTATGTATATTGTGTTTATTGCGATGGTTTTTATTTTATATTGTGTGTGGGTTTTTCTCCCTTGCCTATCATGTTAGGCTCGTATTGCTTCCTTGTCCTCTCGCCCTCCTCATAGGTTAGGTGTGGGGGGGATCATCAGGTTGAGGGAGTTTTGTTGCTGTTTCCTCCATGGCCGTTTTTGGGGTGGCAGAGTGAGCCCCTTTGTTCTCCCCCTTCTTTTCGAAGGGTAGAGTTCATTGGGTGTGCCTCCTCTAGGCTATTTGCCTATTTTGCCCCCTCCTTTTCGGTCCTGGTTGGTTCTCGGCACAGAATTTCTCTCCCTGTTATTCCTTCCTCCACCCTTCCCTTACTCCTTTCCGTTAGCCTAGGCTATGCCTAGCATCGGGTGTTCACCTAGGCTTTGCCTAGTCAGAAGTCGGGCGTTGAGTTCTTGGTCGCATCCCTTCCCTCAGGAGTAGGCTTGTCCTGCCAAGCTCATATTATGTTTCTTGGCGTGGCATGCTTGCAGTCGAGCCGGGTGAATTACTTTCCCTTGTCTCCTGTTTTCACTCTTCTTAGCCTACTCCTCTTCCCTACCCCACCACCCTCCCTCCCCCTCATCTCAGGCCAGCTCTTGCCTTTTCTCGTCATGCGGGTGACGCTAGATGGCGTTTTCTCCGAGTTGGGGACTTCCTCTGGTGGAGAGATTCGTTCCCTCCCAGAACTAGTCCCAGCAGCGCTGTGTTTGTTTTGATGTTTCGTTTACCACTCTCCAAGATTGAGCGGGTTTCAACATTCTTTCCTTTGATCTTGTTCTCTCCGTCGGGTTGCTTTGGTTGGGTTGTTGACGCCTGCTCCGGCTTATATTATACTTGGCCTTTCATGACGGGCACCTCATCCACCTTTGTTTCTCTGGCGGGGAGGTCCGAGAGAGGGGGAGTGAATGAGAGAGAGAGAGGGATACCTCCGGTCTCCGGAGTTGATTTTCTCATTTTTACCATCACTTGTATCTTATATATATTTATATTATCTGGCGGAGTGAGCTTCTCACTCCGCCACTATACTTATTTTATGTGTTTATTGAGTCTGGTGCTCTACCCTGGGGTTCCGCCGTCTTTTTTGCTGGCAGCCCTTGTGGTGGGTCCCTGTTGTCTCAAACTTTCCGTTCGCCGGAGTATTCCGGTGACCGGGATTTATCTTGCCTTCCACTCTGTTTAAGTTATGGCTTGGTGGTCTCGTCTCTGACGAGGGGTTTTTCTCTCCACCGGAGCATTCCGGTGGTAAGCGGAAATACCCTGGCCTTCCAGCTTTAGGTTGCTTAGAGTGGTAGGTTCATGTACTTTTTTACACTTACAGACTGTTCGTTGTGAGGAGCCGGGGTGCACCGCTTCTCTCCAGCAACCGTATGGGCACGTGGTGTGCCGGACCCACGATGGCTGTGCGGTCCGGTTGGATGATCTCATTGTTTGGCACCCCGACGGCTGTGAGGTTTGCTTCGCTCTGTGCGCTGGCATCCAGGACGAGTCGGTAAGATATAGCTTCTCATTTCTTACGTTCCTCATATCTGTGTAGTGCTTATATGGTTTTCGGGCTTATTTTTCCGTTCAACCCTAATTGTCCGTTCTCTTACAGGCGGACGAGTCCTCCAAGAAGACTTCCCTTGAGTCTCTCGCGCCTGGGTGGCTGGGTTCGGAAGAAACGTTCCGTCGGGAAGCCTTATGTCCTCGACGCCGGTTGCGGGACCTGCTTTACCCGGCGCCCGGGTGGCTGCTGCGGTTCCAGAGGAGTTGGCTAACCCCATCATACAGCAGATCCGGGATGCGACCCAGCCACCCCAAGAGGACATCTTGTATGCGGAGGGTGTCGGAGGATGTCGCCGCGTTAGACTTGGACCTGGAACCGATGAACACAGAGCCGGACCAGGTGGTAGGTAGCGAGGTAAGTGAGGTTGCGGGGGCCGGCGCCCTTTTTGATTCCCCATCTTCCTCTGTGTCTTCATTTTCAGGTTTTGTCAAGTCTTCCACCTTGGGTGACAGGGCTCCATCAGCTGTCCCTAAGTTGAAGCTGAAGACTTCATGGAAGGCGAAGGGCTTTAAGTCCTCGTCTTCCAGGAAAGCATCGCCTTTCCCCCCATTGAAGGCTAAGGTTCCCGTACCTGTAGCCTCTGGGAGCAAACCTGGAACCTCCGGCAAAGGCGCGAGTAAGAGGGCATCAAAACCAAGCCCTCCTCGCCAGCCTGCCTTTGACCCGGAGGCGTTTGCAAACCGTTGTTCGAGAGGTTCTCAGCGGAGGTCGAGTCTAAGTTCTCTAAAATTTCCGGGAAACTTACCAACCATGATAACATACTGGCGGGAATGGCTCGCCCTGGCGGAGTCGAACCGCAGTATGCTATCCCTGACACGGCTGATCTCCCCCCTTTCGATGTCGGGAACCCTTGGCGTTTTGCCCTTCGTGCCATTCAGCACGAGGGTACTCTGACTGTTGAAGGTCTTGGCACGAGACGGTTAGAGGAACTTGAGTTCTTTCCTCCCGATCTCCTGCCCCCTTACCCAGGCTTCGTTAGGCTGACGGAGGAAGCCTGGGTACGCTCAGACAAGGTCCCTAGAGAGACAGTGATCTTCCCTAGGGACCAAGCTCAGTCGGCTCTCCTGCGCACTCTTACGGAGTGGCAGGCAGACAACACAAAGCTTACACCTTTCAAGGGCAACTATACCATGTTCGCCCTGGGTGATAAGTTGCCGACTCCATGCTTAAACAAAGTGGCTCTGGCTACGGCTCGAGCATGCTTTAATGGCAACCCCTTGCCTCAACTAAGGGAGACAGACTCCACATCCCTGGTATTCCCAGGGGGTGAGGAGTTCTGGAGTGACGCCCCGTCCACCTTTACTGTGGGAAAGCTGGACGCTTACTGTGCTTCGACCCAATTCAGCGAGCAGCTTCCTAAGCTCCCGGAAGCCCTGCTGAAGACTGAATTTGAGGCCCGGACTAGGCTAGCCCGGTCCTTGAACTCCGTCTGCCTCACAGAAGCGACTGCCGTCTCCTGTGCAGATGAGCCCTTCTTTCAGGTTCTGGCTAAATCCTGTTAGCAGGGTTTCAGACAGACCTTTTGACTTCATGATGGCTAAGCTTGAATGCAGAAAATTCATCTTTGCTGAAGCCACCGTCGTCCGCCATGAGCCTAACAAGCTCATGAAGAGCTCTATCTGGGGCCCTAACCTCTTCCCAGAAGAAGAGGTAGCCAGTGTGCTCAGGAGGCTACTAGAGCTAACCAGAGTCTTCGCTCTCGCTGGGGTATCTCAGCTTATAAGCGTAAGACCCCAGAATCTGGCGGCCCCCCAGACTAAGAGTGGTAAGCGGTTCAGGAGACACAAGAGGCCTCATCATCAGACGGTAGTTCAAGCTGTCCCGGTCTCAGCAGTGGGCGCAGCCCTCCACCTCTAAAGCTCATCCCCAACAATACGTGCTGGTCCAACCAGCCCATTCCCTTGCTGCACCCTCGTACGTTGCCTCACCGGCGTACAATCCTACCTATGAAGGCCGTGGGTTCTTTCACGGTCTTCATAGGAGTGCTAGGGGGGGAAGAGGTCGGGCCCCTTACAGAGGCATGTCCAACACCGCCCCAAGAGGTAAACCTGGACGTGATAGAGGAAACAAGTCCGCTTCCTCCCACTGAGAACAGTCAGGTAGGTGGTCGCCTTTACTGGTTCAGAGACCAGTGGTCCTTCAGCCCTTGGGCACACAGCATTGTGTCCAAAGGTCTAGGATGGAGCTGGACCAAGGACCCCCCTCCTCTGATCAGGTTTAACCAACCACCCTCAAGAGTTCTACAGGACTATGTGGCGGAACTGCTCAACAAGCAAGCAATAAAGAAAGTAAGGCACCTAAAGTTTCAAGGCAGGTTGTTCACTGTTCCCAAGAAAGACTCCGATCAGCAAAGAGTGATTCTGGATCTGTCGCATCTAAATCATTACATAAAATGCGACAAATTTCGCATGCTTACGCTAGCACAGGTACGGACTCTACTTCCGCGTGGAGCCGTCACCACCTCTATCGATCTTTCAGACGCTTACTATCACGTCCCAGTTGCGCGGAGCTTCTCTCCGTTCCTGGGTTTCAGACTCGGAAATCAAGCCTACTCCTTCAGGGTCATGCCTTTCGGTCTAAATATTGCACCCAGGATATTTACAAAACTGGCGGACACGGTAGTTCAGCAACTCCGGTCCCGAGGGATATCCCTAGCAGCATACCTAGACGATTGGATAATTTGGGCACCAACAGTTCTAGAATGCCGGAAGGCCACATACGGTCATCAACTTCCTGGAGTCGTTAGGTTTTCAACTGAACAGAGAGAAGTCCCGCCTGACTCCGGAGTCCCGGTTTCAGTGGCTGGGTCTCCAGTGGGATCTGTCCTCGTCACACGTTATCCCTCCCGCCTCCCAAGCGGAAGGAGATAGCCTCCTTACCAGGAAATTCCTGAGAGACAAAGCAGCATCCCGCCGGGCCCAAGAAAGAATCCTCGGTTCCCTTCAATTTGCCTCAGTGACGGACCTGCTCTTAAAAGCAAAACTAAAAGACATAAACAGAGTGTGGCGGAGTCGAGCCAATGTCAGGCTCAGAGACAAGGTCTCCTCCATCCCCGGATTTTAAAGGTGAGACTGCGGCCTTGGTCCACAGTCAGCGGCCTGTCCAAAACAGTTCGCTTCAGTTCCCTCCTCCGGCGCTGGTAGTTCACACGGACGGCTCATTAAGCGGCTGGGAGGGTATTCACCAAAACAAAAGTACAAGGAACGTGGTCTACAATGTTTCAACAGTTCCATATAAACACCTTGGAAGCTATGGCGGTATTTCTAACCTTAAAGAAAATATGCCCCCAGCCGGATTCATATCAGACTGGTGTTGGACAGCGCCGTGGTAGTTCATTGCATCAACAGGGGTGGCTCCAAATCAGGTCGAGTAAACCAGGTTATGGTAGCTATTTTCTCCTGGCGAACAAGCACAGCTGGCATCTGTCAGCCACCCACCTAGTGGGGTGCGGAACGTGGTGGCGGATTCCCTGTCCAGGACCACTCCGTTGGAGACGGAGTGGTCTCTGGACGGAGAGTCTTTCAATTGGATTTGCCGCCAGGTTCCGGGTCTCCAAGTGGATCTGTTCGCGACGGAGAGCAACTTCAAGCTTCCCTGTTATGTGGCCCCGAACCTGGATCCTCAGGCGTATGCCACGGACGCAATGACCATAGACTGGAACAATTGGGAGAAGATTTATCTATTTCCCCAATAAATTTGCTGTTGAAAGTACTGCACAAACACAGGTCATTCAAAGGTCAACTAGCCCTGGTAGCCCTGAATGGTACTGGCCGAAGAGCAATTGGTTCCCTCTTCTTCAGGAACTTGGGTTTGAGTCTTCGGATTCCCAATCCCAAACTGACCCAAACAGTACAAACCAAGACTGTGTCAGCTTCCTCAAGAATTCAGAATGCCCTAGTTTTATGGACTTTATAAAGTTTGCAGCTCAAAAGGGGAGCAAACATTGACCCGTTAACACTCTGTTTTTAGAATCAGACAAGAGAGATTCTACTCTCAGACAATATGACTCAGCAGTCAAGAAATTGGCCTCCTTTTTGAAGACATCTGAAGCCCAAACCATGACTACTAACCTAGCAGTTACCTTCTTTAGATCATTGTTTGAAAAAGGCCTTGCCCGGCCACTATTACCACAGCTAAGTCAGCCTTAAAGAAGGTATTCTTATATGGTTTTAAAATTGACCTTACAGATTCTTACTTTTCATCTATTCCTAGAGCATGCGCTCGTCTGAGACCCGTATCACGCCCACATTCTGTTACGTGGTTCCTCAATGATGTGCTTAAGTTAGCATCCGAGATTGACAACTCTCAATGCACTTATTTGGATCTGTTAAGGAAAACTTTATTTCTGATTAGCTTGGCTTCAGGTGCCAGAATTTCAGAGCTGTCGGCTCTCTCTAGAGGTGATGATTTTGTTAGTTTCCTCCCGTCCGGAGAAGCCCTCCTTTCTCCTGATCATAGATTTTTAGCTAAAAATGAGGACCCTCAAGACAGGTGGTCTCCTTGGAAGGTGGTGCCCCTTCCACAGGACCAGTCCTTATGCCCAGTCTATACCTTAAAGTCTTACCTTTTAAGAACTCCTCAGTGTAAGACGGGTCCTCTTTTTATCAGGGAGAAAGGTGGAACTCTTTAGATTAAACGCTATAAGGCAACAAATTCTGTATTTCATTAAACAAGCTAACCCGGATTCAGTTCCTAAGGTTCATGATATTCGTGCAGTAGCTACTTCCACTAATTACTTTCATAATATGGATTTTTCAGAACTTATCAAATATACGGGTTGGAAATCACCTCTAGTGTTTAAACGCCATTATTTAAAATCACTCGAAGCCCTGAAATTTTCTACAGTGGCTGTGGGGAGTGTCATTTCCCCACCTTAATCCTTTATCCTTCCCCCTTATGCCTGCCTCATTTACTTCTCTGCCTGCCCTTCTGGATGATCATGCCTCACTGCCTTGCCTCATTTGATATTATTTCTCCCTGTTTTACGACGGGTGATGGAAAATCGTCATGAACATCGTCGAAAATCGTCAAAAATCATGAAAACCTTACTTTTAATGCTCTGGGTCATTGAAAACGATTGATTATTTTGAGTTTACATCAAAAAACCTTCAAATTATGATTTTATATTTCTTTTGGGACTGTATTTTGAACATGCTGTAATTTTGGATTTGTCTTAGGGGGAACTGGGCTGCCTGTATTGCCTTTTTTATATTTTGGGACTGTATTTTCCTGTAATTTTGATTGTCTTAGGGTACTGGGCTGTTTTATTTTGCTCCATGTACCCCATATATTTTCTCGTGTTGTAGATGTCTCTCTTATGTTTAGTTATAAGTTCATATTTACTCCTTTTAATCTTAAGTATTTTTGAATGTATTTTGCCTTATAGTCTTAAGTGTTTTTGATGTATTTTACCTGCCATATTGTTTGGTGTATTGACTTTGTACTCTATTTTTAAGGTCGTATTACTGTATATTCATGTTAATTTTCATTTTTTCATGTGAGAGATATCCTCATTAAATCCATTTCCATAGCTTGTGTTTTTCTTCAGATCACCTTTTGTTTCCTTGTAGTTTGCAGTCTTGGCATGATTCTCTATCACTATTTCACCGGCTGACACGGGGCTGGACTCAGAAAAGGGATTTTGACAAAGGAAAAATCTATTTCTGAGGAGAGACCCGTGTCACCCGGTGACCCTCCCAAGTGGCTTCGCTCCCCCTACTTGCACATGCCAAGCCTGGGGTGGTGCTAGTCTGGAATGACGTAGATGGCGCTGGTGTCGCGGTCTGGCGGGACGCCTGTGCGTGGGGGCTGTAACGGCTCACCGCTCTTTTCCGGGGTTTTGACATAGGGATGTCTATCGAGTGTAGCTCTGTGGTTGTGATCCTTTCACTCACCCTTGGTTATACCGATGTCTTCCTTGGGGAGGACGCTCGATCTGGGGGTAGTAACCCCAGCATTCCTGAAAGCTCTTTTTCTCTGGTATATCTAGCAATTTATACCTAGAAATTCGTGATAGTATGGAATTTCACCGGATGACACGGGGCCTTCCTCAGAAATAGATTTTTCCTTTGTCAAAATCCCTTTTGTCTCTTCTTCTGGAATTCATGGCGAAGTCGGAGTCAGAGGTTAACCCTCTGTCTCATTCGTTTAGGGTTCTTTATCGGCAAGAGTTCGTTACCGGCAATACAGCAGAGATGTTCTTATGTTCAGTGCAAGCATTAAAAGTCTATTTATCAAAGGTTGAGAAATTCCGTCTGCATCCGCGTACACTTCTCATCTCTCCGCGGAATCCTTTCCATCCGCTGTCAAAGAATGCAATTAGTTACTTTCTGAGGGAGATGATTTCCCAGGCTTCTCAGGGTTCTTCTTCGTCGTCTTCAAGCTCTGTATTACCCCGAGCACACAGTATTCGGACTTTCGGAGTATGTCCACTTCATCTTCCTTTCTAAGGAATTGTTCAGTGTCTTCTATTCTGGAGGCGGCTACATGGAAGTCCGTCTCAGTGTTTACTTCCTTTTACTTAAGAGACGTTCAATTCGCCTCGTCAGAGGGTTATTCTCTTAATCCGTGTGTAGCGGCTAACTCTGTTATCTAGGGTGCATTCATTCAGCCTCGTCAGAGGGTTATTCTCTTAATCCGTGTGTAGCGGCTGACTCTGTTATCTAGGGTGCATTCATTTAACCAGATAGAGGAATTCCTTTTAGTCTTTAGAATCTTAGGCAGCAGTAATAGTATAATCACATGAACTTAGGTTTAGCACATTTTTAAGTATCTTAGTCTGATAATTTCCCTATGAGAGTCCAAGGGGGTTCTCTAGTAGGCTAGGCTCTTTCGTTGGCGCTGAGATACTTCTTCGCTCGTCGATCGTCGGGCCATATCCGGAGGATCAGCGGCTCGGCACATTGCTTCATTCCCCTCCATGCATGAGAGGCTCTGAATAGCCACATGGGAAGTTCATTGTACTCCTTCATACAAGAGAGGCTCTGAATAGCCACATGGGAGGTTCATCGTACTCCATACGTGAGAGGTTCTGAAGAGCCACATGGGAGGTCGACAGACCGAGACAGTACTGACCTGACTGACGATCAAAGTACTCTCCAGCATGTCTCTTCACCGAAAGCATTGATTGATATGGTGAGTGTATGACTAAACAGGTATCCTATGCAGAGCAGATCAGTGAGCTACCATCTCTGCGGTTGTAAAAAGGGGGCGTGCCGCAGCCTAGATGGGTCTCCCTCCAGCATGTCTCTTCACTGAAAGCATTGATTGATATGGTGACATAAATTTACATATACTGTACATTTAAACATAGTCGGTTGGTAATGAGTTACCTGCTTATTCTCCGTTGACAGGTCGGGCTGAATTAGATTGATCCCACCTCTGTTAAAATTTTGTTAATCAGGCTAATTCAGGTGTTCAGGGATTGTATTGCAATATGAAGTTTTCACAGTAAAACTAATATTGTAATACTTATCTGAACACCTGAATGATTCCCACCCTCCTCCCCACTGTTGGCCGGTATTTGTAGCAGTGTTGTCAACGGTACCTCAGGTAACTCACTTGACAAGATTTTTCCGGTAGCTTTGGTAACGCTGACAGTTAATTACCCACTTTGTGGGTAAAATTATGGGGATATAGTTCGGGCTGGTCAGTGACCAGGGCTAATTCAGGCGTTCAGGTAAGTATTACAATAGTTTTCTTGTGAAAACTTCATTTTTTCATGGGTTGGAGTTTCTCGTGTATCATATAACTTATGTTAATGCCTTTTGAGTGTAAGTTTTTTGTCAAAATAGCTACATTGTCTGAGCATCTTATTCCCCTTATAAAAAGGGGGGCCAGGTTATGAGTCCTGCATAACTGTTGCCTTGGGGAAACTTGATGTCCCTTCAGAAGATGAATTGAAAATCAGGTTGTTCCGACATGATATACAAACCGTTGGCCTGTTACATTAGGAATTACTTTCAGCGTAGGCTGGAAACGGCCATTAAACTCTTGAGCAAGGTGGTTAGGCAGTAACTACCGCCAGGTAGGCAGGAATACCCACCTGCCCGGATGTAAACATTCCAGTTTGCTTTCGGCCATCATACGTTGCAGACGTGGTTACGGATCTCTCTTCCTGACTGTCGTTAAGCTCTTATTATCCCGGTGGGATCTTGATGTAGTGTTGTGTATATATTGCGTGTGTTTGATATTTATTAGTACAAACCCACTATTTGCAATAACCTTGTTTAAGCCGTCGTTCCCCTTCGTCTGTGTCTTGGGTTTGACGGCCAAGGGCATGTTTAGAGAAGTGTAGCAGTGGTAACGCTTCTCTTCCAGTAGCCCTTTATTTAGATACTGAAGGCGTTCCCCTGTATGTTCGGAGATATTAGATTGGGACGTAATATCTTCGTTCCCCTACATTGATCGGGACGTAAGAATTCACTTCCCATCCTGGGCTTCCCGACCTTCGGGTTAGGAAACCGATTCGCGTGGCCCTGGGTTTTGTGTTTCGGGAGCCGCGGGTGCACAGACCTCGGTTTGCGATCCCGCTCCCAGTCCTAGAGGTTTTGCCTCTAAGACGGTGGGTGCTTGTTTGCAAGCTGCTCCAAGTGCTCGAGATTTGGTGGAATATCGAGTATCCCGACCTGGTCTGGAGAGTACTCTCCCCAGCCCAGTTCAAGAGTAGTGCGAGAGAAAGGGCCGAGGCACCCAGGTGTCTCAGCTCTTCCTGCCAGTACCACAAGCACTTGCGAGACTGGCTCAGCTCGCCCCGCCTGCCTCCCAGTGAACCGCATACCACCCAGTCAGGTCACATTCGCGTGATCGGCTTGGTTTGGCGCGTCTCGGCTTGACCCCACTAGGTTTTTCCAAGTCGGGTTCTCAGCTTTGTTCGAGTGAACTTTCTGCTCTTCCCAGGAAAGTGCTTTGCCACGGCACAAGCACTCTTCTTTTCCCGTGTGGCAGTAATCTCCTTCGGTTGATTATCGCTCATAGTCCGCCTCTCCTGCTGGTCAGGACAAGTAGAGGCACTCTTTCTCCTCACCTGTTCTCTTCTCCTCTCGGTTGTTCCAAAAGGCGCAAGACGGACAGAGAGAGCTCCGACGAATTTATCTTCGGCGTTTGGCTGCCTAGCATGCTTTGGGTGTCGGTCCCCTGATTCCCTCGTAGTGCAACCAGGTAGCCGAGGATGTTTTCGTAGGATCTGTTAAGGTCTCCCTCCAAGGGGAGAGGTACAAGAGTTTCATGCTTCAGAAATAGCGAGGGTCTTCCTCTTCAAGTTGCAGTCACCCTCGTTTTTCAGAGAACTTCACACCGATTCGTCAGCGCGAGGATCCCTGGGACAGGACCACGGCTCCCCCAATGAATAATCTTCATCACTCGCAACCCTTGCAGTTCCCAAGGGGGCCAAGAGTTTCAGGGACCGCCTCGGTCCTGACTTCCGAGAGCATTCTTGACCAGATGAATTATTTCCTTCGGATAAGGAGTTCATTCAGGTCGAGACACCAAGCTTCGAGTATGCTTGCATATTCCCCTCACATCGTGTGTCTACTTACGGATTCACCGATTGAGGAATAGGCGCACACCGTTAAGACTTTGTCTTGAAGGTGAGTGACTGAAACGATTAGTACCTTCTCATCACCATCCTGGGCTCAAGGCAGCCTTTTGGCCTTCCGAGAATTCAGAATGAGTTTTGTGATACTCAGTGGTTTCGTTGAACAACAAAACCACGATAGTGGCATTTGTTGACAAACAGGAGGGAATCGTTTTTTCCTCCTGTTTCATCTGTCGACATTTGCAGGTAAAGTACTCGAGTGCTCTACAGGGCACTCAACAGCTCAGTTAGCCAGATGCATTCCTGGTAGGGATGTATTGGTAGGCGAGCTTGGCCTCATGTTTGAGTGATCAGGACGGAACGTGCTGCTCAGTCTTCACGAAGATTCATGAAGAGACTTCTTGTCTAAGAAACCCGTGCCGTCTTTCTGTTGCCTCCCTGCACAACAAGTCAGTAGTTTTTTCTCGCTCCATACCAGACCTAGGGGCCGCTACGGTGAGGCATGCTGTCTTTTTTGGGGGAAATCAATATCTACGTTTTTCCCTCCGTATTTGTGTGTTTCGCTAGGGTTTCACAAGCATTGCTCACCCCGAGTTACAGACAAATGCTGGAAGACTTTGCCTTTCGCCTGACATGATAGTCGAGGCACCGAGAAGAGTTCTGCTTGACCCAACCTCCTGTAGCAGCTACACTAGAAGTGGTTCTTCAGGTAGTACATCTCTGTGCGTTCAGGACTGAAAGACCTTCCAGCTTTCCTTGCAAGCACAGGCTTTCTTGCCGAGCGGCAACGGATATAGCTGGATACCTCTTGAAGTTCTCTGCAACACTGTCCCAGGGACTGGATCTGTCTTCGCTGGTGGGTGCCGTTGACGGGGCTTCTTCTCGGGTCAGAGTCGCTCTTCAATTCTGGACTTTCTGAGGGTTGCTTCTCTCCCTTTCATTTGTGAAGAACGTGGGCCCTTACGACCTATTCTCCTATCTGAAGTAGCCTTCCTCTCCTCAGTCGAGACTTAGCTACGGACGAGAAGCTTCTTCGGTCGTGCTGTCCCAGGGAACTGTTCCCTGGGTGGCATGTGACTCTCATTTAGGGTTCCTGTCCTGTGCTCTGCACACGCCCTTACGAGAGTCGTCGGATAGAGATGTGCCCTCTTAGGACCACCTCTCATCTTGCTCCGGCCTTGGCGTAGAAAATGGAAGAACAGGGATGAGGATCGTACCTTGACTCCTTCTCAGATGTCGTAGGTGGACTCTGAATCCGTCAGCATCTATTGTTGGGTTCAAGTTCTTCTTGTTCTCCTCCTCCTTGGACTTTGTGTCGATGGTCCAGATCATTTGTTACTTTGTCCTATTAGGGAGCTGTGATACTTTCCGAAAGGCTCGACATTCCTAACCTGGATGTCGTCGATGTTTTCGCTAGTACTCTCTCTCTCATGGAAGAAGTGTCTTAGGACACATCTTTCTCCTGGCTTCCTGTAGCGATTGAAGGAGGTACTTGGCAGCTGGCAACGACAATACCGGTACTTTCCACCCGAGAGCTCACGAAGTCAATGGCTTGGTCCATCCCTTGCATTCCGGAAGTTTCTGTCGATCTGGAAGCAAGACGTGGTCTCATAGACCACACTCTTGTCTTCCTGTGGTCTTGCCCACAGGCCCTTGGAACATTTTTTCCTTGGCCTTGTGGTGGCTGCTCAACAAGTTGTGTCTTACTCGGCTACTTCAAGAGGACAAGTAGTATCTCGCCTAAGGTGTTGATTCTGGAAGTGAGAAGGATACCGAGAGTGACTGGCCTCTCTTCCTCCTCCTTCCCCGTCCTCCTACTTCTCTTCCTTCGGGATGAGAATAGGTCTCAAACCAATAGTTGCTGGATCTGGCGCTGATGCGGTAAGACTACACATCGAGCAACTGTTCTATTTTTCTTCTAGAATCATAGAAGCAATTCAGCTCCTTCTTCTAGCAAGGGGAGGAAGGAGAGACTGGCAATAAGGGAACCCTATCTTGGCTTTTCCTTACTGCCTCCGACTCTAGATCCTTCCAGCCTATTTCATAGGAGTTACGTTTTCCTCACTCATGCGAAAAGGTCCAGTATCTGACATTTGATCTTGCAGTTCCTGCACTCTGATCAATATGTCAGAGGCACGGTACTCCTTGCTCTTTCAACCAGGAGGAGTAGCCCAGGAGTACAGAACTCCAGTCAGTTCAGAAGACTCACTCAGATTACTCCCTCCAACCAGTGAGTCTTTCTAGTGTAAAGGACTGACGGTTTGTATATCGTGTCAGAACAAATCAGTTTTTGAAAGTAAATTGTATTTTTCCTAACCATACAAACCTGTCCTTTACATTACATATTATGCCCGCACCATGCCACTCCTCAATCTGAACCTGGACCGAAAGGCAAACTGGAATGTTTACATCCGGGCAGGCAGGTATTCCCGCCTACCTGGTGTTAGTTACTGCCTAACCACCTTGCTCAAGAGTTTAATGGCCATTCCCCTTGATATGGGACGACCTTGACGTGGTGAGAGAGCTCTTGAACCCCAGGAATCTGCTCCCAGGTTTGAGTCCAAGAGTCCCATATGGCATTATATAATTCTTTGGATTAAATTCTGTGGAATTTTTCACTGTTACTAAAATTTATTTGACCTGATAAATAGGAAAAGATATAGCTGGGAATGGGTTTATATCTGAAGCTAAATAGTGGGAACTGTGGTAGGACCATCAACTGCCCAATAATGTCAGCCCTGAGAGATATCAGGCGGAACTGTTCTTTAGGGCTGGACCATGGATTCCAGGGGGGTCTGGTTCTGAAGATAGGACTCTCAGCATTCTATCCAGTTTGCCCATAACATGATTAGGGTGGGGATGATTGTATGCCAGTAATTTTGTCAGTCCTAGTAAGCAGGTTTGGCTTACACTTGGGCCACTCTAATCTTGTTTTGACATCCCCTGTGGGGTAGGGTAGGGAGCGGACATCTGGAAGTCGGTTCTCACTTGTGCCATTGGTGGAAGAATAAACTACATGAAAGGCTGATGATATCTTTTAAAATTTTCAGGTTTCATTTTTTTTAACTCGAATCTTCATGATAAGTAATTTTAAAGATTCAAGTACCCCTGGGCCCTCTGAAGGCATTGTTCCGGCACAGATGACAACTGCTGCTCCAGCACAGAGCAGATCTTCTAGCATGGAAATGGACAATTCTCTGGATAATCCAAATAATCCAAATCAGAGTGGTAATAAAACCTTAATACCCTATAAAACTCCCAAAAGGAGTAAATACCGACATGAACCAACCTTGACTCACTTCGACTCCCTCTTTGGGAGTGGAAGTTGGTCAGGGTTTCTAACCATGGAAGCTGACCAAAATATTTCAGCTCTAAAACTAGAGAATTATTTATTAAATAGACATCCAACGACAGATATGTCTTTCAGACAAATAAAGGAAAAAACTTGGCTTATAGAAGCCACAACAAAAAGTCAGTCCGAAGACTGTCTTTGAGAAATATAGACAGTATTAACATAAAAGTTAAAAAATGCAATACTATGAACAGCTTTCAGGGTGCCATTGTACTTCCTGAAGACAATAACGAACCAGGCGATAAGATAATACTATTGGACTCTCAAAAAAAGATACCCAAAGGTCCAAGATGTGAGGCATATGCTGTACCAAGTAAAAACAGCAACAGACAAACATTAAAAATAGCAAAAATAAAATTTGAGGTTGAAGAACTACCTCAAAAAATAAAAATTTTAGGCCAAAATAGAGAGTTGAGACCCTATGTCCCAAAACCACTGCAGTGTCAAAATTGCAGTAAGTATGGGGACACACAGAAATTGCCATAATGAACTGGTATGCGCTTATTGTGGATCTACTGAACATACCATACAATGGAAGTGCAGTGAACCTAAGTGTGTAAACTGTGGGCAAAATCATCATGCAAGATCCAAAGAATGCATGTATTATATATATAATACAGAATTGAAAATACTACAAGAATGAACGGGGATGTCTATAAAAGAGGCTAAGTTGGAATTAAAAGTGAGAGGAATTCAAGTTCCTTCTAAGAAACACACATATTCTTCAATAACAAGAGAAAAAAATGAAGCAAAAATGCAAACAGATAGAAGTAACAGATCACAGAAATTTGACAGAGATATTACGTATGATGAGTGAATGTGATAATGATTGGGATGTAAACGTTGGGCGAGCGTTGTGGGTATACAACGCCCCCGTGCATAAGGGTATTGGTATGTCTCCGTGTAAATATGTGTTAAATTTTGAAAAGATAGTGAGACCGAGATTGGGTCTATCTGATAATGATAGGGAGGTATGGAAGAAGGCGCATGAAAGGTTTGAAAGTTACAAGGTGGGCGAGAAAGTGTTGAAAGAAGTAATCGAGAAAGGGCGGTTGAATGTAAATAAAGTGCGTGGAAAATTTGAGGGTCCCGTATGAGGTGTTGGAAGTTGGTCCCAGTGGGCTTAGTTATGTTGTAGGGGAAGTATGTGTAGATGGTAGTGTGAGAGAAATGCGAGCGCATCACAACCAATTGCGTAGATGGAAGGATGTACCGGAATATGTGAGAGAGAATGGGGTGTATAAATGGTTGAAATCGAATGTGGGTGAACCAAGTATGCATGAGAGCTTGTGTATGGAGGATCAGCAATTTGTTTTGATAGAGTATGGTAAAAAACGTAAGAAAGGGAAGAACGTAAGTAAACTGAATGGTCGTAAGTTGTGTGATAGGGGTGTGAGTGCCAAAGTGGAAATGAGTGATAAAGCGTGTAATACGGATGAATGGGATGGTATGGATAGAACGTATAGCATATGCGGGTTTGATATAACTGAGTTGACTGAACGTGTAGGGGTTAGTGAACGGTTGGAGGTGAGCGAAAGTGTAAGAGTAAGAGAGCGTAGCAGTGATAGACGAGTGATTGAAAGCATGAATGAATCGTTGCAAGAATTGGAAAGGTCAATGAGCGAATGGGATGGGTTAGTTGAAGAATTGGGGGAGGAATTTGGGAACGAGTTAGAGGGTATAGATGAGATTGTGGATGAAATTGAGAGTGGTAATAGTGAAGAAGATAGCGTGAATCTGAGAGAGAATGGAGGAGAAAATGTAAATCTGAATGTTGCTGGAAGAGAGAATGATTCTGAGAGAATGATTGCATGCCCGCGAACGCGATCTAGAGGACCTGCTAGTGAGCATCCGTGGGTGTTGCGTAAGGCGATTTGAAAGGGGTGTGAAAGGTGTTGGTTGGGAAATGCTAAAAGGGGGGAGAAATATAGAGGGATGAAGAAATTTGTTTTATTTAGCATTTCCCAACGTTTTTTTAGAGAGAGAGAGAGAGAGAGAGAGAGAGTGTAAGTGTAATTGTCGTTGTGAGTGGTTCGGTTGTTGGAGTTGGTTTTATGGCTGTCTCTCTGTCTGTCGGTCTGTCGGGAGTTTTTCGTTTTTGGGAGGTCTTGGGCAGTTGAGGTCCAACCTTGAAAGTGAACAGGGAGTTTGTCTGGCTTTTGTTTTGGATACCGGTACCGATATTGATGGTGCATGTGTCTTTTTTTTTTTTCGTTCGTTGTTGGTGGAGGGTTTGTTTGAAATTTTGTTTTGTGGTTTCTGTGTGCTGTGATTGGCGACCGTGGACCTTTACCCATCTCCAGCAACCGAAGATCAGGGTGAGTGTTGTTTTGTTTGTGGGTTAAAATTCCGCCACAACTGTAGTATGTATGGACATACAAGGAAAAATTGCCTTAATACATATGTAGCCTATGTGCATACTGTGGATCTGATAAACATGCCACATTTGAGTTTGTACAATGACAGTCCCATATTGGGTTGTGAGCATTAAAATCACCTACTATTAATTTAGGTTCCTTGGTATTGTTAAGTAAATCTTTAAGTTTATAAATGTTGTAATTTTTATTAGGTTGGTTATATAAGTTATAAATCGTGTAATTATTGTTTTTTATTCGTATTTTAATACTTGATATTTTCAAGTTGGTAAAATTTACAGGTACTCTGTCATAACATACTTTGCTATGTACATATATAGCAGTACCTAAATTTCCTTCCTCTTCTCTAGATGTAGATACTAAGGTATACCTATTGTTGATATTGTTTTGTTGACATGGTGTAAACATAGTATTATTGGCTCATATTCCCTTAGTAATCGTTGTATTTCTCCCAAATGTAATCTAGTCTGTAGACCATTTATGTTCCATTGTATAACATAATTATTGAAAGTATAACGTTAGTGTGTTCAAGTGTTATTTTCTTTTTGTGGATCATCAATTTGTATTTTGTTCATGAGACTTACCTGCCAGATATATATATAGCTGTATTCTCCGAAGTCCGACAGAATTTCAAAACTCGCGACACACGCAGTGGCCGGGCAGGTGGTTAGTACCCATTCCCGCCGCTGGGAGGCGGGTATCAGGAACCATTCCCATTTTCTATTCAGATTTTCTGTCGCCAGACTGTCAACACCTGTTGTCAGTTCCTCCGCCATTTGGATTTCGAAATTTGTTGTCACTTAAGTATTTTGGTTGTTTTTGGTATTCGACTGGATCTGTGTCTTGGCATACGCTCTTTGTGGACCGTTTTTGATTTTGCTTTTGACTTTTCTTATAATTAAGATGTCTTACCTCTAGCTATTGAGTCTGTAGCTTGGGTGAATGTAAGGTGAGGCTATCGAAGACTTTGATAGTTCCTCACACTTTATGTATGATATGTAAGGGTGTTCAATGCTCTATGATAATCGGTAATGAATGTGTGGGATTGTCTGAGGGTGAGTGGAAGAAATATGAAGCCTATATGCTTAAATTGGAGCGTGATAGGCTGAGGAAATCTTCCTCCTAGAGTGCATCCTTAGATGGACAGTCAGGTTTTCTCCTACTAGTAACCCTGTAGTAAATTTTAGTACTAACCCTGTAGTTTGTTGCTGCAGAAGGTAATTCCCTGGCTCGTGTGGAGTCAATGCGTGCTCTTGAAACTAAAGTGAATGCAATTCAAACGCATAGTGTTAGTGCTAGTGCCCCTAGTGTTGTGGAGGGGGCGTCAGATCGGCCCTATAATGCCTCTAGGCCTGGACCTCTGTTGAACTTCCAGGACCAGGAGGGGCATGTCGAAAGCCGCATGAGGGTTACGGGGCTTCCCACCGATCTGGCGTCCCTTCTCGGCAGGTCCTGATGACGCTACCCAGGCTGCCAGGGATCGTGCTCAGGCACGCATCCTGAAGGATTGCTTCTCGTCCTCCGACACGTCCTCCCCGCCTCGGGGTTGGAGCTCTCGGTTGGACTCTCGCCCTCTTAAGAGAAGCTTAGAGGAGAGGACGCTTAACGTCCTCTTCCTCTAGACGTTTGTACTCTTCCCCAAAAGTTGCGTGGATATTCCTCTGCAGAAGAGAATAAAGTGTTTTTCGAATGATGACGCTACTCGACCCCCTGTCGCGCTAAGGCAAGGGCTAGAGCTTCTTCCCTGTGGAAGGAAGTATACGTCTCTCTCGCCCTTTCCTTCTCTCAGGTTCAGCCCTTCTCCCGAGAGAGTTGCTTCTCCAACGCGTAAGATTTTGTTGGGTTTGCAACAACAGCTGGATGCTCTCATGAACCTTTCTAGATTCGAATCTGCCTGTTAAGAGGTACAGACTTTCACCTTCGTCTCCTGCTTCGTCTTCCTCGTCTGCTAGATGTTTTGGGGCTTCTCGTCTGTCGTCTAGAGAGAGTGTTTAGTGGCTTCCTATTCGTCTTCCCCGAGTTGAGGTGTTGGACTTTTCTCTTGTCTCGCGCCAGAGCGCGTCTTGCTCTTCGTGCGCTTCTCACGCTTCACGCGCGCCTCACCTTGACGCTCGGCGCGCGCCAGCCATGACGCGCGCGCCACGCTGTGACTCTCTTCTAGTACTTGCCACGGAGCTCTCGCGCGCCACGCCATGACGCTCCGCGCCGCTCGCACGATAGCTTCAAGTCTTGTGTTGACGCCGCTCCAGTTGTTCATCATGTCGCACAACTACCCGCTTCAACATCTGATGTCCTTCTTAATTTAGCCAGTACTTGCTTCGGCAGTACATATACTAAAATTGAACGATACAGAGAAGATTAGCATGGCCCCTGCGCAAGGATGACACGCTAATCGTGAAGCGCCCACATTTTTTATGTTTACTATATTACTCTAGTTGACGTCTTCTTCGTTCGCGGGAGTTCCCGCCACGTATCGGCGAATCGAACTACTTTCACCACTCACTCAAGACCCGCCAGCTGCGGAAGAACATCCTCTTTCGTCACAGCCTTTGTATGAAGAGAAACTTCTTTCGTCTTCTTCTTCCTCTGATTATCAGACTCTGGCTTTTTCTTAAGGATCTGTTTCTGAGACTTTTCAACCTTTCGCTCCTCTCTCTCCACCTTCGCAGTTGTCTTTGTCTTAAGGGGAGCGTTTGACGAAAAAAATCGGAAATCAAATTTTCTAGCTGGGATATTTTATATATGGCATCATACATATCCTGACTATCTTCTCAGAAAGTTTTATTTAAAAGTTCGCCACAGTTAGGAGTTATAAACAAAACAGTAAACCTATCATAGTCAAATTACATTTTTCGTATAATGTAATGATATTGTCAGTATATCGGTGGTAATTTCCTTTTAGCTATGAAATAATAATATCTAATGCGATCTATGGCAACCCTGTGGACCTAGTACGCATCAGCGAAAGACAGGAATGCCGCAGGGCAGTCAGTGGCAGTCAGTCAGTAGCAGCTCAGAGCTTGACTAAGTAAGACGTCGCACTGCCCAACCTGAGCCGTGTTTTGACACTCGCTTCATTTAGCTTCATTTAGCGAAGTTATATTACTTTGCAGGTCTATTTTTTGGCTTTTCATTATGTCATAAAAACATCAAACTGTGTAACAGCAAGCAAATAAATACACAGAGAAGCAAAAAATATCGTTTTTCTCAAAACTAAAGTTATCGACATTCAAACTGCATCTCCTTCATAACGATTGCACCGATCTCAATGATACAAAAAGTAAACGAAAGCTAAATATTTGCCTAACAAAGGGGCTTCCATGGGAAGCAACACGAGACCCGCACCACGAGAGAGAGTTTTTTCCCGAAGGAATGTCACTTCCAAGAGAGGTAGCAAGTGACTCCTTTCATCTCCAGACTCCCTTTGCAACCAGGCTTCATTTTGCACAAGCCTGGAAAGAGTGAGGGGCAGACGTTTGGTCCCTCCTACTGTTAGAGAGAGGTTACTTGATTCCCTTCCTGTCTCCTCCTCCTTTGTTTTTTGTTTCCCAACTGCCTTCCTGTCAAACAGAAAATTGTTTGACCTGCTCGAACAGATGTTCGAGCGGAGAGCAGTGGAACAGGTCTTGGATTCGGTGTTCCCGGGTTTTTACTACAGATTGTTTCTAGTCCCAAAACTTTCAGTAGGCTGAGACCCGTCTTTGACGTCAACAGGTCGAACAACTTGGTCCGGAAGGAAAAGTTCAAGATGGAGACCTCGCAGTCAATACTAGGAGCCCTTCATCCCGGGATTGATGGTATTTTGGATCTCCAAGATACTTACCTTCACGCCCCAATTCATCCACGTTCGATGAAGTATCTCAGGTTGTCTTGGGGACTAGACGTACCAGTTCAGGGCTCTCTGCTTTGGACTCTGCACAACGGCCATACCACGTTGAAAACACCGCTTCTCGTCCGATCAGCGGTTAAGCAACGTTGGGTCTGGTCAGTACTTGGATGGGTGACCGCCTGGGAACACCAGATGCTGTTGGCGTCACATTTTGCTCCGAGGATGTTTACACGTCTGGTGAAAAACGTTGCGATGCAGTTGCACCTGTCGCACGTCAGGATCTCACTCTACTTGGACGACTGGTTGATTCGAGCGTCGTCGCCGCAAAGGTATCTGGAGGACCTTCAGTTGACTCTGCAACTCGTGAAGTCCCTAGGACTTCTGGTCTGTGGAGAAGTCGCAGCTGATCCCCTCACTGTCCATTGTGTCTGGGAATTCAGATGTATTCAGCGGCTTTTATAGCGTCTCCGTCGCAAGAACGGCAACTTCTATGTACTGAAAAAGTCTCGGCCTTCTTGGAAAAGGAAACATGCTAGGTGAGGGAAGGAATGAGTCTGCTGGGGACCATTTCTCGCTGGAGAAGTTTGTTTGCTGGGGAGTCTGCATCTCAGGCCTCTTCAGTTCTTTTTGTTGGAGAACTGGCAAAGCAAGGAAGACTTGAAAGAGGAATTGAGAATTCTTCCTTATATAAAAGAGGATCTGTAGTGGTGGCTCGATCCAACGAAATTGCAGAAAGGGATCTCCCTCAAGCTTCTGAACCCCAACCTAGTGTTATTTTTCCGACGGGTCGTCAACAGGTTGGGGGGCAACACTAGAGGGAGAGGAAGTGTTAGGAACCCGGAGAGAGGAACAGGTGTCCTGGCACATCAACTTCAAAGATTTGGTGGCTATTTTTTAGCTCTCCAATTCTTCGAGGTCCAAGTTTGCAATCGTGTAGTTCTAGCAAACTCGGACAATAGTACTTGTTCCCTGTTCAGCCTTGCAAGAGAGATTATTCTTTGAGCCTATGCTCGCAACATTTCGATTCTCACAAGTTTTGTTGCAGGGGTCGAAAATGTTCGAGCAGACCTGCTCTGTTGGCGCCATCAACTCCTGCCGAAGGAATGGACCCTTCATCAGGAGGTTTGCCAAGATTTTTGGAAATTTTGGGGTCGCCATCTTGTGGATATTTTCACGACCTCAAGAACAGCGAGGCTCCTCTATAAAGCTCATCTGTACTTGACCCTGGGGCAGTTGCGATAGATGCTCTTCCCTGGGATTGACGGGAATAGATGTTTACGCCTTTTTCCCGTTCTAAATTCTGGGAGAAGTCATACGCAAGTTCGCGGCCTCACAAGGGACGAGGATGACTCTCATCCCCACGTTTTGGCCTTCGAACCACTGGTTCTCGGAGTTTCTCTTCTGGTTGGTAGACGTTCCGAGGACCCTTCCTATGAGAGCAGACCTGCTCATACAAACCCACTTCACGAGATATCTTTGAATCTCCCCGCTCTGAACCTGACTGCTTTCAGACTATCGAAACTTGGTCAGAGCGAAGGGGTTTTTCTGGCCAGGTGGCACAGGCCATCGCTAGAGCCAGAAGTTCTTCATCTAAAGGATATATCTAGCGAAGTGAGCAACCTTCAAAGGTTGGTGTAGAAAGAAGGGCTTTTCCTCTTCCTCTATCACTGTGAGCCAGGTTGCGGATTTTCTCCTTTACTTAAGAGAAAACTCGATATAGCAGTTCCGACTATCAAGTGTTATCGGAGCATGCTTTCGTTTGTATTCAGACACAGAGGATTAGATTTGTCTGACAATAAGGACCTCCACGATCTTACGAGCTCTTTCAAGACGTCCAAGGTTCCTCAGCTAATTCCCCTGCTTGGAACTTGGACGTAGTGCTCAAGTTTTTGATGTTTAGTCCTTTTTTGAGCCTCTCCACTCTGCATCTCTTAAGGATGTTACTCGAAAACGGCATTCCTCGCGGCTCTGGCGCGGCGAAGAGAGTGAGCGAAGTTCGAGGCCGTCATGTGGGCTTCAAGGAACACAATGCTGTCTATTCTTTAAGCCCTAAGTTCTTGGCTAAGAATGATAGGTCTTCTAACCCTTGGCCTAGACACTTTGAAATTAAAGGTTTAGCAGACCTTATTGGACAGGAACCTGAGGGAGTTCTGTGTCCAGTTAGAGCTCTCAAGTACTACCTTAAAAGAACACAGGACACTCATGGTCCCTTGGATATTTTATGGTGTTCTGTGAGGCAACCAGTTAAACCTATGTCGAAGAATGCACTGGCATTCTTCATTAGGGACGTCATTAAGGATGCACACTCTAGTTGTGACGACTCCAACTTCAAGTTGTTGAGAGTTAACGCTCACGAGGTGAGGGCAGTTGCTACCTCCATGGCGTTCAAGAAAAATATGGTACTCAGTGACATTCTTAGTGCCACATTTTGGCGAAGTCAATTCGGTGTTTGCCTCACACTCTTGGCAAGATGTTTAGGTAGCATACGAAAATTGCTTTTCGCTGGGACCATACATTGCTGCTTCAGCAACCTTGGGGACAGCAGGGGTAACTCTGATCCTAGGGGTTTTTTTTAATTGTGTTTTTATGGTTGTTGGGTCGACTACTGGAGGCAGTCTTCCCAATCCTTTGCAAACTAACGCTTTAGGTGTTGGTTAGGTGGTTAGTAATGCTATTTTGTCCTCTTTGTATGGTCTATGATCTAGTCACATTGTGGTCACGCCCCGTTGACAGATCATCTAGAAGTCGCCAGCTATATAGGTCACTACCTCGCTGGGGTCTCTAGTAAAGCAGAAGCAGACTAGAGTGACAGTAACCACTCAGTCAGCTACGCTATCAGATAAGGAACCAAAATAATTTTACCAATAATTGGTTTTTTCCTAATTCTTGGCTGTCTCTACCCCCTCCAAAGGTGGTATTCAGCTATATATATATCTGGCAGGTAAGTCTCATGAACAAAATGATATTTTAATGATAAAATAAAGTTTGTTCATACTTACCTGGCAGATATATATATTCATATTGCCCTCCCTCCTCCCCTCAGGAGTCAGTGGCGTTAGAAAATCTGAATAGAAAATGGGAATGGTTCCTGATACCCGCCTCCCAGCGGCGGGAATGGGTACTAACCACCTGCCCGGCCACTGCGTGTGCCGTGAGTTTTGAAATTCTGTCGGACTTCGGAGAATACAGCTATATATATATCTGCCAGGTAAGTATGAACAAACTTTATTTTATCATTAAAATATCATTTTTTCTAAAATCCTATTTACAATATTTATTTGTTTTTCTTTATAAGACATTATGTGTCCAATGCACAGACAGCCCTTTTCATGAGTGTCTAAACTAGTAGTTTCTTTATTTCTATATCTTATAAAATTTTGTATAGTGCTTGTTAAACTGTCCTTTGTTTTTGTTGCACAGTTCAGTGAATGAAACATTCATTACATCCACATGTGTTTTCGTGTGTCGTTTTTTCATTTACTCTTGCTGCACCTATTGTTGGTGATGGGGTAATCTCTTCTCCCATCACATAATCATTCTTGTCAATGGTTTGTTCCTCTACTATTTCTCTGATGTTCTGGGTATCTGTTTCCATTGGTTTTATTATTACTTTAGAAGACAAAGGTATATTCTTATTTTTTGGTTTATGTTCTTTCTTGCGGTCTCCCGCTTTTATTTTAATGGATGTATCTCTAATAATAGTTGGTTTTTTGTTAGTCTTGGGTGGAGTTCTCTCTAAAGGCCTCTTTTTTTTTCTTTAGAGTCTGATTGTTTATAACCATCTTCTAATATTTCTGTGGTGCTTGTATTGTCTTCTAGTTATTCCATTTTTCTTAATATTTCAAATGAATTTGAGCAAAGATTTGTATACATTTCTTGGTCCTTTGCTATATTAGTTTCTCCTTGCAAAGTGGTTATTTGTCTTTGAGATTGATCTATCAGGGTTTTGTTAACTTATTTATTTCTATTTTTGTTTCATTGTTTGATCTTATTACGGTAGAAAAAGTTCGTTTCTTAGCGGGATCTTGCATTCCTCTAACCTTTAATTCTAGTTTGGCCTCTTTTATAGGCATTCCTGTCCTTTCCTGAAGTAATTTTAATTCTGTATTGTATATATAATACATACACTCCTTAGATCTTGCATGGTGATTTTGGCCACAGTTTCAGGGTACCATTGTGCTCCCTGAGAATAGTGACGAACCAATTGAAGAGAATATTCTCTTGGACTCTTAAAAAAAGATATCCCAGAGTCCAAGATTGTGAGGTATATAATATACCGAGTAAGCAAAAAAATAAGAAAATGTTAAAAATCACGAAAATAAAATATGAGGGTCAAGATTTACCCCAAAAAATACAAGTTTTAGGTCAAAACAGAGAAATAAGACCCTATGTCCCAAAGCCACTAGTGTCAAAACTGTAGTAAATATGGGCATGCAAAAAAATATTGTCGAAACGAACCTGTATGTGCGTATTGTGGATCTGAAGAACATGCTACACAGTGGAATTGCAGCAAACCAAAATGTATAAACTGTGGGTAGAATCATCATACAAGATCCAAAGAATGCATGTATTACATGTACAACACAGAATTGAAAATGCTACAAGAAAGAACGGGAATGTCTATTAGAGAGGCTAAATTAGAAGTGAAAGTGAGAGGAATTCAAGATCCTGCTAAGAAACTTACATATGCCTTGACAAGAAGAACTAATAATGAATCAAAAATACATACAGATAGAAGTAACAAACTGCAGCCAAATAAATCTCAAGAAGAAAATAATGCTTTACAGAACAAAAATAAAATGGTAAAGAATCAAGAAACAGGCACAAAGGATGTGGGTAATGTTTTGAAATGTTAATGCAGATAGCACAAGATGATGATACTACTACAGAAGAAACAGGAAAGTCTTGATGGAGTGGAAATTAAAGATAAAAAAGGCCTTTGGAGAGAATACCTCCCAAAACGAAAAAACCAACTACAGTATAATTAGAGCAACATCTTTTAAACCAAAGACAAAGGATATAAGGAAAGAACAAAAACAAACTAAGAATATACCCTTATCTCCTAAAATAATAGTAAAAGCTATGGATACAGATATCCAAAACACTGAAGTTAAAGATAATAATTATGTCAAGGGAGAAAAGATTACTCTATCACCAATAATTGGTACAAGAGCAAATGAGACAAGGATGTACATGAAAACACATGTGGATGTAATAATTATTTTGTACAACTGTGCAATAATAATAACAACTTAACAAAAGATGGTTTAACAAACATCATAAGAAATTTTATGAAATATAGAAAAAAAGAAACCACGGATTTGAGTAACCACGAAAAAGGGTGCGTGTGCATTGAGCACTTAGTATATTATAAAGAAAAACAAATGAATGGCGTGAGTAAATTATCAGAAAAAATCCAAATTGATAATACAAAAAAAGAAAGTAAAACTCGACTGCTATAATAAAATATTTTCATATAGTTATACAGTACTGTATTATACAATGGAACATAAATGGTCTACAGACCAGATTACACCTAGGAGAAGTACAACAGTTATTAAAAGAATATGAACCAATGATATTATGCTTACAACATGTGAACAAAACAATATCAACAATAGGTAAATATACCTTAGCATCAACATCACGAGAGGAAGAAGGAAAATTAGATACTGCTCTATATGTACATAACAAAATGTTATGACAAAGTACCTGCAAACTTTACTGATCTGCAAACATCAAGTATTAGAATACGAATAAAATACGATAAATATGTAATTCATAATTTATACAATCAACCTAATAAAAATTATGACTTTGGCAAACTCAAAGAATTACTTAATAATGCCAAGGAACTTACATCAATAGTAGGTGATGGCAAACTCAAAGAATTACTTAATAATGCCAAAGAACTTACATCAATAGTAGGTGATTTTAATGCCCACCACCCGTTGTGGGACTTTAATTGTACAGACTCAAATAGAGCAGGAAGTAAAATAGAAGAACTCATAGATTCATATGACATGTGCTGTATAAATGATAACAAAATCAGCACATATTTTTTAAAATACGTGGAACAATTTCCTCAATCGACTTAACTCTATGTGCAACAAACATAGCAGACAGATTGGATTGGAATACAGTTGACGACTTACATACAAATTATCATTTCCCAATTATTAATTTCATTTCTGAGTTCCAGCCCCGTGTCAGCCGGTGAAATTCCATTGTAGCACGAATTTCTAGGTATAAAATGCTAGATATACCAGAGAAAAAGAGCTTTCAGGAAAGCTGGGGTTACTACCCCCAGATCGAGCGTCTTCTCCAAGGAAGACGTCGGTATAACGAAGGGTGAGTGAAGGATCACTACCACGGAGTCTTACTCGAAAGATATCTCCCTGTTAAAACCCCCAGAAGAGAGCGGTGAGCCGTTACAGCCCCCGCACACAAACGCCCGCCAGCTCGGCGACACCAGCGCCACCTACCTCATTCCATTTTCTAGCACGTGTCTGCTACCACTCTCTTTTTGTGTGCTTGTGCCCTTTTTTGGATTATTTCATCCTTAATCATGTCATCGAGCAGCTTTACCATCTCCAAGTTAAGTACCATCGTATTGTGGGGTTTTGTTCCATATTTTGGCTGTAATTGTCTCGTTTTTTCACAATTATGAGACTTGTTATGACGCCACGGCGTCCTCTGCCAGCCATGTCGACCGCGAGGCGACCCCATCAGTCCTTTTCTGTTGGGGTTGTCTCCTTGTTGTTATATGTTATTCATTGCCCCCTGGTTCTCCTCCTGGCGGGTTTCCTGCGGTGGCCCCCTCCCTTTTTTCGAGTTTTACATAATTGTTGGCCTTACGGCCTATTTTAGGGTGATGCCCCGTCCAGGTCCCCCCCCAGGCTGGGTTCCTTGTTATTATTTAGTCTAGATTAGGCTATTTATATTATTTTTCTTGGCGATGGTGCTCTATTTTGTTTTTATTCATTGTTTACCTCCTCGAGGTAGCGGCAGCCTCAGATCTAACCGCTTCCCCGAGGTAGGCTACGCACCTAATGAGCACATTTTTATTTATTCTATGTTTGTGTGTGATGGTTTATTACGAGTGGGGTCTTCCCTTGCCTATTATAGGCTAGTATTGCTTCCTTCCTCTTGCCCTAGGCGTGGAGGATCCATCAGGTTGAGGGAGTTTTGGTTGTTGTTTCCTCCGGGGTCGTTTTTTGGGGTGGCAGAGTGAGCCCTTAGTTCTCTTCCTTCCTTTGGAGGAATAGAGTTCTTTGGGTGTGTCTCCTCTAGGCTAGTCGCCTTCTTGCCCCCTCTTCTCGGTCCCGGTTGGCTCTCGGCACAAAATTTCTCTCCCTGTTTGCCTTCCTCCTCCCTTCCGCACTCCTTCCGTTAACCTAGGCTACGCTTGGTTCGGTTTTTTATTAGGCTTCGCCTAGTCAGGAGTCGGGCATTGAGGCTCGGTCACATCCCTCCCCTAGTAGTAGGCCACCCTCCTAAGTTTCATTATGCTTGGAGCGGTGTGTGTGTGCAGTTGAGCAGGTGAATCATTTCCCCTTGTCTCCTGTTTTCATTCTCGTAGCCTACCACCCTCCCCTACCCCACCACCTCCCCCCCTTCCCCCCTCCCCAGCTTTGCTCTACTCGTGCGGGTGACGCTAGATGGCGTTTTCTCCGAGTTGAGGGACCCCCACCTGGTAGAGGGATTCGCTCCCTCCCATACAGTCCCTAGCATCGCTGTGTTTGTGTTGGTGGTTCGTTTACTCGCACCGTCTCGAACGAGTTCGAACACTCTCTCCCACACTTTCTTTTCTCCCCGTCGGGTTTCTTGGTTGGGTTGTTTATACTTGCTCCGGCTTACGTTATTTTTCATACGAGCATCTTACCCACCTTGTTTCACTGGCGGGGAAGTCCGAGAGGAGGGGAATATATAAGGGGGGCGGATCCCTCCGGTCTCCGGAGTGGTTTGCTCCTTTTACCATCACTTGTTTATTTTTATTGTTTATATATATACATATTTAGATAAGTGTAATTTATCTAACGGAGTAGGCTTCTCCTCCACCCCCTTTTATATTTATACACTTGAGTCCGGTTCTGCGCCGGGGTTCCGCCGTTATTTTTACTGGCAACCCTTGCGGTGAGTTCCTGTTGTCTCATACCTTTCATTCCCCGGAGTATTCGGGGTCTGGAAGTATTTACCTTCCACTCGTGTAATTTGGAGCTTGTTGGCCTAGTTTTTAACGAGGGATTTCCTCTCCACCGGAGCATTCCGGTTGTAAGCTGAAATTCCCGGCCTTGCCGGCTTTAGATTGCTTAGAGTGGTAGGTTCATATACTTTTTACACTTACAGACTGTTTGCTGTGAGGAGCTGGGGTGCACCGCTTCTTTGCAACAACCGTATGGACATGTAGTGTGCCGGACCCACGCTGGTTGTGCGGTCCGGCTCGACGACCTGGTAGTCTGGCACCCGATGGCTGTGAGGTTTGCTTCGCTTCCAGGATGAGTCGGTGTGACAGGCTCCAGGCTTTACGCTCCTCATATTTAATAGTCGGCGGACGGGTCCTCCAAGAAGTCTGCCTTGGAATCCCTCCGGGCTTGGGTGGCTGGGTTTGGAAGGAACGTTCCGTCGGGAAGCCCTATGTCCTCGACGCTAAGTTGAGGGACCTACTCTACCCCCGGCGCACGGGTGGGCGCCGCAGTGCCAGAAGATCTTGCCACCCCCATCATCCAGCAGATCCGGGATGCGACCCAGCCACCCCAAGTAGACATCCTTTATGCTGAGGTTTCGAGGACGCCGCCGCTTTAGACTTGGACCTGGAACCGATGAATACGGAACAGGACCAGGTGGTAAGTAGCGAGGTAGGTGAGGTTGTGGGGGGGCCCCTTTTTGACTCCCCAGCTTCTTCTGTGTCCTCTTTTTCAGGTTTTGTGAAGTCTTCCTCCTTGGGTGATAGAGCTCCATCAGCTATCCCCAAGTTGAAGTTGAAGACTTCATGGAAGGCGAAGGGCTATAAGTCCTCGTCTTCCAGGAAAGCCTTGCCTTTCCCCCCGTCAAAGGCTAAGGTCTCAGCACCTGTAGCCTCCGGGAGCAAGTCTGGTTCCTCCGGCAAAGGCGCGAGTAAGAGGCCATCAAAACCAAGCCCTCCTCGCCAGCCTGCCTTTGATGCGGAGGCTTTCGCGAACCAGCTTTTTCAACGGTTCTCGGCGGAGGTCGAGTCCAAGTTTACCAAGATTTCAGAAAAGTTGACCAGCCATGACAACATACTGGCGGGAATGGCTCGCCCAGGCGGAGCCGAACCCCAGTATGTCATCCCTGATACGGCAGATCTCCCTCCCTTTGACGTCGGGAACCCTTGGCGTTTCGCCCTCCGGGCTATTCAGCATGACGGCAACTTAACGGTGGAAGGTCTTGGCACGAGACGGTTGGAAGAACTGGAGTTCTTTCCCGCCGATCTCTTGCCCCCCTACCCAGGCTTCGTTAGGCTGACGGAGGAAGCCTGGGTACGTTCAGACAAGGTTCCTAGGGAGACAGTGATCATCCCTAGGGACCAGGCTCAGTCAGCTCTCCTGCGCACTCTGACGGAGTGGCAGGCTGACAATACGAAGCTGACGCCTTTCAAGGGCAGTTTTACCATGTTCGCCCTGGGTGACAACTTGCCGACTCCCTGTTTAAACAAAGTCGCTCTAGCTACGGCCCGAGCGTGCTTTGAGGGCAGTCCCTTACCACAGCTAAGGGAAACAGACTCCACATCCCTGGTATTCCCAGGGGGTGACGAGTTCTGGACTGACGCGCCGCCCACATTCACTGTTGGAAAGCTGGACCCTTTTTGTGCTTCCTCTCAGTTTAGCGAACAGCTCCCCAAACTGCCGGAAGCCTTGCTAAAGGCGGAGTTTGACGCCCGGACTAAGCTAGCCCGGTCCTTGAACTCCGTCTGCCTCACGGAAGCCACTGCCGTCTCCTGTGCAGACGAGCCTTTCTTTCAGGTCTTGGCTAAATCCCTGCTGGCGGGATTTCAGTCCAACCTGTTTGACTTTATCATGGCCAGGCTCGAATGCAGGAAGTTTATTTTTGCTGATGCCACCATCCGTCACGAGCCTAACAAGCTCGTGAAGAGCTCGATCTGGGGGCCTAACCTCTTTCCGGAAGAAGAGGTTACGAGTGTTCTTAGCAAGGCTACAAGGGCCAACCAGAGTCTGCGCTCTCGCTGGGGCATTTCTGCCTACAAGCGTAAGACCACAGAATCTGGCGGCCCCCAGACGAGAGGAGGCAAACGATTCAGGAGGCATAAGAGACCCCATCATCAGGTGGTAGTCCAAGCCGTCCCGGTCTCGGCAGTGGCACAGCCCTCCACGTCAAAGGCCCATCCCCAACAATATGTGCTGGTTCAACCAGCTCATTCCCTTGCCACGCCCTCGTATGTTGCTTCGCCAGCATACAATCCTACCACCTATGAGGGCCGTGGATTCTTTCACGGCCTTAATAGGAGCGCAAGGGGGGGAAGAGGCAGGGCTCCTTACAGAGGAAAGTCAAACACCACCCAAAGAGGTAAGCCTGGACGTGGTAGAGGGAACAAACCCGCTCCCTCCCACTGAGAGAACACAGGTAGGTGGTCGCCTGTATTGGTTCAGGGACCAATGGACCTTCAGCCCTTGGGCACACAGCATTGTGTCCAAGGGTCTAGGATGGAGCTGGATCAAGGACCCTCCTCCTCTGACCAGGTTTTACCAGCCACCCTCATCAATCCTACAGGATTACGTGGCAGAATTGCTCAACAAACAAGCAATAAAGAAAGTAAGGCACCTAAAGTTTCAAGGCAGGTTATTCACTGTTCCCAAAAAGACTCCGACCAGCAAAGAGTGATCCTGGATCTGTCGCGTCTAAATCTCTACATAAAATGCGACAAATTTCGCATGCTTACGGTAGCTCAGGGACGGACTTTACTTCCGCATGGAGCCGTCACCACCTCTATCGATCTTTCAGACGCTTATTATCACGTCCCGGTTGCGCGGAACTTCTCTCCGTTCCTCGGTTTCAGACTCGGGAATCAAGCCTACGCCTTCAGGGTCATGCCCTTCGGTCTAAACATTGCGCCCAGGATATTTACCAAGCTGGCGGACACGGTAGTCCAACAACTCCGGTCCCGAGGGATATCCCTAGCAGCGTACCTAGATGATTGGATAATTTGGGCTCCAACAGTTCTAGAATGTCGGAAGGCTACGTCCATGGTCATCAACTTCCTGGAGTCGTTAGGTTTTCAGCTGAACAGAGAGAAGTCCCGCCTGACTCCGGAGTCCCGGTTTCAGTGGCTGGGTCTCCAGTGGGATCTGTCCTCTCACACGTTATCCCTCCCGCCTCCCAAGAGGAAGGAGATAGCATCTCTTACCAGAAAATTTCTGAAAAACCAATCAGCATCCCGCCGGTCCCAAGAAAGAATCCTTGGGTCTCTTCAATTTGCCTCAGTGACGGACCTGCTCTTGAAAGCAAAATTAAAAGACATAAACAGAGTGTGGCGGAGTCGAGCCAATGTCAAGCTCAGAGACAAGGTCTCCTCTATTCCTCGAATCTTAAAGGCGAGACTGCGGCCTTGGTCCACAGTCAAGGGCCTGTCCAAGACAGTTCCGCTTCAATTTCCCGGCTCCGGCACTAGTTGTTCACACAGACGCTTCCCTAAGCGGCTGGGGAGGATATTCGCCAAAACAAAAGTACAAGGAACGTGGTCCACTATGTTTCAGCAGTTCCATATAAACACCCTGGAAGCTATGGCGGTTTTCTAACTCTAAAGAAAATCCGCCCCCAACCGGATTCATATCAGACTGGTATTGACAGCGCAGTGGTAGTTCATTGCATCAACAGGGGCGGCTCCAAATCAGGTCGAGTAAACCAAGTAATGGTTGCTATTTTCTCCCTGGCGAACAAGCACAGCTGGCATCTGTCAGCCACCCACCTAGCGGGGTGCGGAACGTGGTGGCAGATTCCTGTCCAGGGCTACTCCGTTGGAGACGGAGTGGTCCCTGGACGGGAATCCTTCAAATGGATTTGTCACCAGGTTCCGGGGCTCCAAGTGGATCTGTTCGCGACGGAGAGCAACTTCAAGCTCCCCTGTTATGTGGCCCCGAACCTGGACCCCCAGGCGTACGCCACGGACGCGATGACAGTAGATTGGAACAATTGGGAGAAGATTTATCTGTTTCCTCCAATAAACTTGCTGCTGAAAGTATTACACAAACTCAGGACATTCAAAGGTCAACCAGCCCTGGTAGCCCCTATTGGCCGAAGAGCAATTGGTTCCCTCTTCTTCAGGAACTGGGGTTGGAGGCTGGATTCCCAAGCCCAAACTGACCCAGACAGTACAAACCAAGACTGTGTCAGCTTCCTCAAGAATTCAGAATGCCCTAGTTTTATGGACTTTCTAAAGTTTGCAGCCCAAAAGGGAGCAAACATTGACCCTGTTAACACTCTGTTTCTAGAATCAGACAAAAGAGATTCTACTCTTAGACAGTATGACTCAGCAGTCAAAAATTGGCCTCCTTCCTGAAAACATCTGAATCCCAAATCATGACGACTAATTTAGCAGTTTCCTTCTTTAGATCACTGTTTGAGAAAGGCCTTGCCCCGGCCACTATTACCACAGCCAAGTCAGCCCTGAAGAAGGTATTCTTATATGGCTTTAAAATTGACCTTACAGATTCCTATTTTTCATCTATCCCCAGAGCATGCGCTCGTCTGAGACCCGTATCACGCCCACATTTGGTTACGTGGTTCCTCAATGATGTTCTTAAGTTAGCATCGGAGACTGACAACTTTCAATGCTCTTATCAGGATCTGTTAAGGAAGACTTTATTTCTGATTAGCTTGGCTTCAGGTGCCAGAATCTCAGAGCTGTCGGCTCTCACTAGAGGTGATGATTTTGTGAACTTCCTCCCGTCCGGAGAGGTCCTCCTTTCCCCTGAGCCTAGATTTTTAGCCAAAAATGAAGACCCACAAGACAGGTGGTCCCCTTGGAAGGTGGTGCCCCTTCCACAAGACCAGTCTTTATGTCCAGTTTATACCCTTAAGTCTTACCTTTTAAGAACTCCACAGAGTAAGTCGGGTCCTCTTTTTATCAGGGAGAAAGGTGGTACTCTATCAATAAATGCAATAAGACAACAAATTTTATATTTTATTAAACAAGCCAACCCAGATTCAGTTCCTAAGGTTCATGATATTCGAGCTGTTGCTACTTCCATTAATTACTTTCATAATATGGACTTCTCAGAACTCTCTAAATACACGGGTTGGAAATCACCTCTAGTGTTTAAACGCCACTATTTAAAATCACTCGAAGCCCTGAAGTTTTCTACAATAGCTGTGAGAAGTGTCATCTCCCCACCTTAATTAGTCATCTTCCTTATCCTCTCCTAACCCCCGCCTGCCTCATTTACTTCTCTGCTTGTCCTCCTGGTTGATCATGCCTCACTGCCTTGCTCCTCATATTGATATTATCTTGTCTCTGTTGAGTGGAAACTGTGATTTGACATGTTATGATTGTGTTTTTCTTGTGTGGTACTGGGCGGTTTTTATTTTGCTCCATGTACCCCATATATATATATATATATATATATACATGTATGTAATTATTCCCCATGTTATATTGTCTCTTACGTGTGTAGCTATAAGGTTGTGTATACCCTTTAATCTAAGTATTTTTCAATCGTCATTATACCTTTGTAGTTTTAAGTATTTTTGGGGTTTTTCCCTGCCACACTGTGGACTTGCTCACATTTTTCGTAGTGATTAAGCTTTTTACTGTACTTTAGTTTTAGTATTCTATTTCCCATGTGAGAGATACCCTGATTAAAACCATTTTCGTAACTTATGTTTTTTTCTTCAGATTACCTTGTTTCCTCGTAGTTAGCAGCCTTGGCATGATTCTCTACCACTATTTCACTGGCTGACACGGGACGGGGCTGGAACTCAGAAAAGGGATTTTGACAAAGGAAAAATCTATTTCTGAGGAAGGCCCCGTGTCACCCGGTGACCCTCCCTGACTCACCTGTTGCTTCCCCCCCTACTTGCACATGCCAAGTCTGGGGTTAGTGCTAGCCTGGAATGAGGTAGGTGGCGCTGGTGTCGCCGAGCTGGCGGGCGTTTGTGTGCGGGGGGCTGTAACGGCTCACCGCTCTCTTCTGGGGGTTTTAACAGGGAGATATCTTTCGAGTAAGACTCCGTGGTAGTGATCCTTCACTCACCCTTCGTTATACCGACGTCTTCCTTGGAGAAGACGCTCGATCTGGGGGTAGTAACCCCAGCTTTCCTGAAAGCTCTTTTTCTCTGGTATATCTAGCATTTTATACCTAGAAATTCGTGCTACAATGGAATTTCACCGGGTGACACGGGGCCTTCCTCAGAAATAGATTTTTCCTTTGTCAAAATCCCTTTATTACAAAATAATTCCACCAAGCATGTCCCTCAATATAACGTTTATAAAGCAGATTGGGAGCAATATGAATTCCACACTAGGAATATCCCACCATTTGAATATTTAAAAGACCATAATGAAACTAATAAATTTCCTGTTGATTTCATTTCAAATGCTCCTGATAAAGCAATACCAAAACCCAAATGTCATCCAACAAAACACAAAGTCCCATGGTGGTCTGAAAAACTAACAGAATTAATAAAAATAAAACACCAAATTGGAAGACGATTAGATAATTTGAATAGAAAATTCAGTAAAATAAACAAAACATTACCAATATTAGAAGGAACCTTACAAAAGCTGGCTATATTATTATTAGAAATTGATACATTAAAACCTCTATATAACAAAATATCTGCAAAATTTAAAAGAGAAGTAATTCAAGGAAGAATCATTTCATGGAGAAAATGTGTATCAGATCTCTCTAATAGTACTCCCATACAAAAAATCTGGGAAAAATTCGGGAAAATAAATGGTAGCCATGTTAAACCACCTAGACATGCCATAATAAATGATAGGAAAAGAATACTTGATCCTAAAGAAATAAATAATGTAATAGGTGAAAATTTAGCAAAAGTAAGTAGCGACAAAAATTTAGATGAATATTTCCGCAAAAGGAAATATAATATAGAATTAATAACAATAAATTTCGAAACAATAGAAGATATATATTATAACAGAAAATTTAATATGGAAGAGCTGGAATATGCTCTATTGAACAGCAATAAATCTGCCCCTGGAGGTGACAATATTTGTTTTGAAATGATCTGCCATTTAGCACCTTTGGCAGACATACTTAAGGGATTTTGACAAAGGAAAAATCTATTTCTGAGGGAGGCCCTGTGTCACCCGGTGAAATTCCTTACTAACACGAATTTCTAGGTATAAATATTGCTAAATATACCAGAGAAAATGCTATCAGGAATGCTGGGGTTACTACCCCAGATCGAGCATCTATAATGAAAATAGATGTCGGTATGGGCAAGGGTGAGTGAAGCTATCACTGCCACAGAACCACACTCTGAAGACATCCCAATGACAAAACCCCCGGAAGAGCGGAGAGCCGACCCAGCTCCCTCACTCACCCGCCCGCCCGACGGCGACCCCAGCGCCATCTGAACTCATTCCAGGCTAGCACCATCCCCAGGCTTGGTATGCCCATGCAGGGGGGGAAAGCTAGGACCTGGGAGGGTCACCGGGTGACACAGGGCCTCCCTCAGAAATAGATTTTTCCTTTGTCAAAATCCCTTTTCTGAGCTCGTCCCTGTGTCACCTGGTGAAATCGTAACAGAGAATCATACGAAGACTGTGAAGATGTAAGAAAACAATTATCTAAGGTGATCATGCATAAAAATGCGTACTATAAGAAAATAAGTTTAATTATTTCTCATGAGTAATTCAGAACATCACAACAAAGGAAATTAGAATAATAGTTAGGCTAAGCTTATGTAAACATACAATTTGACATGAAAATATAAAGTATGGCAAAAAACATGAGAGGAGGTACAAAAATAAGGAATACAAAATTACAGAAATACCTCAAGACTTAAACCTACAAAATAGCACACATCAAAAACATAATCACAATAAACATCATAAAAAGGCCAACAATTTCAAGTATCATTTAAATTGAGGAGCCAGGCAGTGAGGTATGATTGGCCCAGGAAAACTGGTAGGGCAAATAAATGAGGCAGGCGGGCGGGGGGGGAAAGGATAAGGTAAAGGATAATTTTAAGGTGGGGGGATGACACTCCCAACAGCCACCGTAGGAAATTTCAGAGCTTCAAGTGTTTTCAAGTAGTGGTGTTTAAACACTAATGGAGATTTCCACCCCGTGTATTTTGTCAATTCAGCAAAATCCATATTATGAAAATAATTGGTAGAGGTAGCTACCGCTCGGATATCATGAACCTTGGGAACTGAATCCGGGTTAGCTTGTTTAATGAAGTATAGGATTTGCTGTCTTATAGCTTTTAAAGAAAGTGTTCCACCTTTTTCCCTGATAAAAAGAGGACCAGACAAACACTGAGAAGTTCTTTGCAAGTAAGCCCTGAAGGTAGCGACTGGGCACAAAGACAGGTCTTGTGGAAGAGGAACCACCTTCCAAGGAGACCACCTGTCTTGATGGTCTTCGTTTATTGCTAGGAATCTATGATCTGGGGAAAGCAGAACTTCTCCTGACGGGAGGAAATCTATGTGATCGACACCTCTGGAGAGAGCAGACAGTTCTAAGATTCTGGCACCTGAAGCTAAACTAATCAGGAATAAAGTCTTCCTTAACAGATCTAGATAAGAGCATTGGGCATTATTAATATCTGAGGCTAATTTCAGAACGTCGTTAAGGAACCAGGTAACCGAATGTGGGCGTGTTACTGGCCTTAAGCGAGCACATGCTCTAGGGATGGAAGAAAAGTATGAGTCAGTTAGGTCAATCTTGAAGCCATGCAAAAACACCTTTCTCAAAGCTGATTTTGCTGTAGTGATAGTGGCCGGGGCTAGGCCTTTTTCAAACAATGATCTAAAGAAGGTTATCGCTAAATTAGTGGTCATAGTTTGAGCTTCAGATGCTTTCAGAAAAGATGCCAATTTTTTTACTGCTGAGTCATACTGTCTGAGAGTAGAATCTCTCTTATCGGATTCAATAAACAGAGTATTAACAGGGTCAATATTTGGCCCCCTTTGGGCGGCAAACTTCATAAAGTCCATAAAGCCAGGGCATTCAGAATTTTTGAGGAAGCTGACACAGGCTTCGTTTGTACTATCTTGAGTCAGCCTGGGTCTGGGTATCTGACGACGCCGCAACTTGAGTTCCAGGAGAAGAGGAAACCAGTTGCTCTTCGGCCAAT
The DNA here is from genome assembly GCF_040412425.1 of Macrobrachium rosenbergii. Taxonomy (NCBI): domain Eukaryota; kingdom Metazoa; phylum Arthropoda; class Malacostraca; order Decapoda; family Palaemonidae; genus Macrobrachium; species Macrobrachium rosenbergii. The sequence goes on from NC_089761.1 coordinate 62,395,702, forward strand.
TGGGGGCTACTAGGGCTACTTGACCCTTGAATGACCTGAGCTTGTGTAAGACTTTCATCAGCATGTTTATTGGGGGGAACAGATAGATTCTCTCCCAACTGTTCCAATCTATGGACATTGCATCTGTGGCGTAAGCTTGAGGATCTAGATTGGGAGCCACATAACAGGGGAGTTTGTGATTGTTCTCCATGGCAAACAGGTCTACCTGAAGTCCCGGAACACGATGGCAGATCCAGTTGAAGGAGTCCTTGTCTAGGGACCATTCCGACTCCAGCGGAGTCGACCTGGACAGAGAATCCGCCACTACGTTCCGCACTCCCGCCAGATGGGTAGCTGACAAATGCCAGTTGTGTTTGTCCACCAGGGAGAAGATGGCTAACATCACCTGTTTATGCAATGAACTACTATGGCACTGTCCAACACCAGCCTGATGTGGATCTGGTTGGCGGGACGAAGCTTTTTCAGGGTTAGAAACACTGCCATTGCTTCCAAAGTGTTTATATGGAACTGTTGAAACATGGTAGACCATGTCCCTTGTACCTTTTGTTTTGGTGAGTATCCTCCCCAGCCGCTTAACGAAGCGTCTGTTTGGATTACCAGAGCTGGCGGGGGAAACTGAAGAGGGACTGACTTGGAGAGGCCCTTGACTGTGGACCATGGGCTAAGTCTTTTCCTTAAGATTTGCGGAATTGATGAGACCCTGTCCCTGAGTCTGACATTGGCTTGTCTCCGCCACACTCTGTTTATGTCTTTTAATCTCGCTTTTAGGAGCAGGTCTGTTACAGAGGCGAACTGAAGAGAACCCAGAATTCTTTCTTGTGTCCGGCGGGAGGCTTTCCTGTAATTCAGAAACTTTCTGGTAGCTGTGGCTATTTCCTTCCGCTTGGCCGGCGGAAGAGATAGCCTGTACGAGGTTAGGTCCCACTGGATACCCAGCCACTGAAACCGAGCTTCCGGCGTTAGGCGGGACTTCTCCCTGTTCAATTGGAAGCCTAAGGATTCTAGGAACTCGATCACTATGGCCATAGCTCTCCGGCACTCCTCGACGGTTGAAGCCCAAATAATCCAATCGTCCAGGTATGCCGCTAACGATATCCCCCGGGATCGCAACTGCTGAACTACTGTTTCCGCCAGTTTTGTGAATATTCTGGGCGCTATGTTGAGCCCAAAAGGCATGACCCTGAAGGAGTAGGCCTGTTTCCCCAGTCTGAAACCCAGGAAGGGAGAGAAGTTCCGCGCAATCGGGACGTGATAGTATGTGTCTGAAAGATCGATAGAGGTGGTGACGGCTCCACTTGGAAGTAGAGTCCGTACCTGCGCAACTGTAAGCATGCGAAATTTGTCGCATTGTATGTAAAGATTTAGACACGATAGGTCCAGAATTACTCTTTGTTGACTGGAGTCTTTTTTGGGAACAGAAAACAGCCTGCCTTGGAATCTGAGGTGTCTCACTTTCTTTATTGCTCTCTTCATGAGCAGTTCCGTCACAAAGTCTTGTAGAGCTTTGGAGGAGGGTTGATGAAATCTGGTCAAGGGAGGAGGGGCCCTTGATCCAGCTCCAACCCAAACCTTTGGACACTATGCTGTGTGCCCATGGACTGAAAGACCACTGGTCTCTGAACCAGAAAAGTCTTCCGCCTACCTGGCTGGTCTCACTGGGAGGAAGCGGGTTTATTACCTCTACCGCGGCCTCCTCTTCCCCGGGAGAGGGACCGTAGGGCAGCCTTGCCTCTATAGGAGGCTCTAGCTCTACCCCCCCTTGCACTCCTGTTAAGGCCATGAAAGGCCCCATGACCCTCATAAGAAGGGTTATATGCCAGAGACGACACATAAGAAGGAGTGGCAAGGGAGTGTTGAGCTGGCTGAACCAGCACAAACTGTTGAGGTTGGGCCTTGGAGGTGGAGGGTTGGCTCACCGCCGAGACAGGTACCGCCTGGACAACAGACTGATGTTGCTGTCTTCTGTGCCTCCTGTACCTTTTTCCCGGTCTATACTGGGAGCCGCCGGACTCTGGGGTTTTTCGTTTAAAGGCCGGAATACCCAACCGGGAGCGCAGACTTTGGTTAGCCCTGGTTGCCTCAGCCAGGACACTGGTGACTTCTTCTTCCTGGAACAGATTGGCTCCCCAGAAGGAACTCTTCATGAGCTTGTTGGGCTCATGTTGAATGGTAGCGTCGGCGAAGATGAATTTACGACAATTCAGCCACGCCACCATGAAGTCATATAGGTCCGACTGAAACCCTGCTAACAAGGATTTCGTCAAGACCTGGAACAGTGGCTCCTCGGAAAACGAGACAGCGGTTGCCTCTGCTAAGCACAGCGAGTTCAGAGACCGGCTCAAGCGACACCGTGCCTCGAACTCAGCCTTCAGGAGAGCTTCCGTCAGTTTGGGAAGCTGCTCACTGAACTGGTTGGATGCGCAATCTGCGTCCAGTTTACCAGTCGTAAACGTGGACGGAGCATCCTTCCAAAAGTCATCACCCCCTGAGAAGATTAGAGACATGGGGTCCATCTCTCTGAGCTGAGGCAAAGGCTTGCCCTCAGCACATGCCTGAGCCGTTGCGAGTGCAACCTTAGTCAAGCAGGGGATGGGGAGCTTATCCCCAAGGGAGAACATGGCGAAGTTGCCCTTGAAGGGGGTCAACTTGGTGTTCTCCGCTTGCCACTCTGTAAAGGTGCGCATCAGAGCTGATTGCGCCTGGTCCCTAGGGAAGATCACTGTCTCCTTAGGGACCTTATCAGAGCGTACCCAGGCTTCTTCTGTCAGCCTAGCGAAGCCTGGATAGGGAGGCAGAAGATCTGGAGGGAAGAATTCCAGTTCCTTCAGTCTACGAGTGCCTAGACCTTCAATTGTTGAAGTGTCTTCATGCCGGGGAGCATGAAGGGCTAAACGCCACGGGTTCCCTTTGTCAAATGGAGGGAGGGCGGAGGCGTCTGGGATGGGATAGTGCACCGCAGCCACCCCGGAACGCACGATATCGGAGAGCATAGTCTCCTGGCTCTGAAGCCTCTCCGTGAGCTTGCTCAGCTTCGCCTCTACCTCCGTAGAGAACCTCTCGAGCAGCATCCCAGCAAACGCCTCAGGGTCAAAGGCAGGCTGGCGAGGAGGGCTAGGCTTGGCCGCTCTCTACCGCACTCGCACCTCTGCCCGAGGTACTTGGTCTGCTTCCGGAGGCCACCGGACCAGCGTCCTGTGACTTCGACGGGGAAAGGGGATGCCTTGCGGGAAGACGAAGACTTATAGCTTTTCGCCTTCCACGACTTCTTCAGCTTGGGGACAGTAGACTGGGCTCTGTCCTTCAAGAGAGAAGATTTATAAAAACCCTGAAAAGAAGACACGGATGATGACGGGAAATCAGACAGGGCGCCCGCCCCCACTGCCTCACTTACCTCCCTACCTACCTCCTGGTCCTGTTCCGTGTTCGTGGGTTCCAGGTCGAGATCTAGCGCAGCGACATCCTCCAACACCTCCTCGTACAGCGGGTCATCCTGGAGAGGCTGGGTCTCTACCCGGATTTGCTCGATGATGGGGGCGGCAACTTCAGCTGGAACAGCCGCAGCAATCCGGGCGCCGGGGTACAGAATGTTCTTAGGTTCTCATCGAGAACATAAGGTTTCCCTGACGGAACGTTCCTGCCAAACCCAGCCACCCAGGCACGGAGGGACTCGAGGGCATCCTTGCAGGAGGATTCATCGGCCTGAGAAAAAAAAGGGGAGTATCAAAGACCGAACTATGATGGTAAGATCATAAAACCCAAAATTTTACCATAACATTATATGTGAGAGCCCCCGGAGGGGCGGAACAAAAACAATCGGCTTACCGACTCGTCCTGGATACACCCATAGAGTGCGAAGCAAACCTCACAGCCATCCGGGTGCCACACGATCAGGTCGTCCAGGCGTACCGCGCAGCCGGCGTGGGTACGGCAAACCACGTGCCCGTAGGGTTGGTGCAAGATTGCAGTGCACCCGGGCTCCTCACAACGAACAGTCTGTAAGTGTGAACAGTATATGAACCTACTAATCTAATATAACTTAAACTAAAGTAGGTACTAAGTAATTTCATACCGCACTACCGGAGCACTCCGGAGGGGTGAAAAAACCATAGAAAATGAACCTACCAATTCAAGATAACTTAAACTACAGTAGGTATAAGAATTTCGTACCGTACCGCCGGAATACTCCAGCGGAACGAAAATACTGAGCCAGACAAGACACCTTATCTCAAGGAACGCCGGAGATAATACGGCGGAACCCAAAGACAGTGTCGCTGGACTCGTGATACAAAGAATTAAACTAATCAATAAAAAAATTTTGGAATCCGGCGGCGGGATACATGAGGCCGCCGGAATAATCTAGTATGATAAATAAAGCGATGGTACAAACATTCGGTTAACAACACATAAGGAATAATATATTATAAGCCCCCGGGTTCCGGCGCAAACCCCTCCGGGATCCCGAGCCTCCGAAGCTAGAGCGTAGCAGAAAGGTGAGGCAGTACATCACAGCTGATCAGAATCTGGTCAGGTGGAAAAGCCAGTCAAACCTATCCATATGACTCAAAGCGCCGAAGCAATAGTAGGGCGGAGGCAACGGGAGGGCCGGGGAAGGCGGAGTCGAGAGAAGTGAGAGAGTGAGCCCTGAGAGTGGTCGGAAATCCGCTCGATCCGGAGAGAGCGAATCAACGAGATACTAGCCAAGTGATGTCAACAGAACCTACCCCAGGAGGGAGCGTGCCCCTCTAGTAGGGTAGGCCTGATTGCCTCGGGGTGACCATCGGAGGCCTGACGTCACACACGCAAGGAGATGACAAACAACTTGAACCTCATACAGGGGAGGAGGGGGGGAAGCGGGGGGAAAACAGGAAGGAAAGAACAGTACTTGAAGGAGAGGGTCAAGAGAAATAATAGGACAGGAGACTGGGGGGACTGTATCCTCCGCTCAACTGTAACCCCGCGAGGTAGAAGGTATCCAGAGGGTACCTAAGCACAGGGAGACTCATGACCCACCACAAGTACAGGGAAAGGAAAAGGAACTGTCCTAAACCAAACCACACCACGCTCTCACCCTCCTAGAAGGCCTAGCCTAATAACCAGGAGGAGAGAAGGGAAGGGAGAGGAAAAAGCAGGGAGAGAAATTCCTGTGTCGAAGGCCAACCGTAACCGACTAAAGTAAGGGAAAGGGTTGTGGAAAGCGTGAAGGAGACTCTCCAGGATAAAATCCTCCTTCCCCACTAGTGCTAGCGGGGAACTGGGGTCTCAAAACTTCAGCAACCCAACCAAGCGGTAGACAGATGGAACAACAACAGAAACTCCCTCGACCTGACTATCCCCCCTCCCTCCTACCCTCTCAAGCGAGACACGGGAGAGCAGGAGGTTAGGAAGAGCAGCTAAAAAAGGAGGTAGCCTAACCCACAACTAGTGATAGGACTAGGCTAGCAACCCTGCTAAATGATATACACATGTTAACCTAAAGACAAATAAATAACCATCCAATAATATAAAATGTATAAGCTTGTGCTAGGCGAATAGCCTAACCGAACTAGGCGACAGAATGTAAACAGCCAACAGGCCGTACCTGACGCCACGCTTGGAAATAATAATATAATTATATAATTTCGCGTCATCAAGCACATACAAGAAAATATTTTTATGTACTCATCAAAAAAGGGAGACATCCTGGGGAGAAAAGCAAATGAGTGGAAACTTCGGATACCCCAAACAATAGCAAGGACCCCAATGAGAGGAGACTCACAAAAATTAAAATTAAAGGAGACCCAAAGACACACCCTAAGAAAACTCCACCAGGATGATCCCATGACGGGGAATATAAAGATAATTAGTTTAAACGACCGAGAGAAACCCAAACAGAACAAGCTGAATGTGTGTACCTCGAGGTCGACATGGCTGACAAGAGGAACGCCGCAGCGCCCAAACAAAAACCACGTATAATTTATAAATACGGGCTAAAACAGCCAAACTAATCATAAAACCCCACAAGAAGATGGTACTTAACTTGGAGACAGTAAAGCTGCTCGATGCCATGATGAAATAGAGCAAAAATTGCTGGAAAAAACACAAGCAAAAAGATCTACCAACAGCAGAGATCACGTGCTAGCATGGAATGAGTTCAGATGGCGCTGGGGTCGCCGTCGGGCGGGCGGATGAGTGAGGGAGCTGGGTCGGCTCCCCGCTCTTCCGGGGGTTTTGTCATTGGGATGTCTTCAGAGTGTGGTTCTGTGGCAGTGATAGCTTCACTCACCCTTGCCCATACCGACATCTATTTTCATTATAGATGCTCGATCTGGGGGTAGTAACCCCAGCATTCCTGATAGCCTTTTTTTCTGGTATATTTAGCAATATTTATACCTAGAAATTCGTGTTAGTAAGGAATTTCACCGGGTGACACGGACGAGCTCAGAAATTAGAGTTTTATAACCACTTACGGCTTTGAAATTTATTTCCTGATGAATGGCGTGAAGCTATAATCATTCGTATCCCCAAACCTGGAAAAGATCCCAGTAATGTAAACAATTACAGACCAGTTTCTTTAACAAGTTGTATGTGCAAATTACTAGAGAAAATGGTAAATGCCTGACTAACATGGCACATTCGAGAAAATAAAATTTGAGTCACAGTGTAACAGATCTACACTGGATACTCGGTGTAACTTGGAAGATCACATACAAAGAGGATTTGACCAAACAAGTTACTATAGCCGTCTTTTTTGACATCGAAAAGGCATATGATACTACATGTAGATATGCAATATTAAAAACATTACATAAAAACAACATCCGTGAATATTTACCTAGGTTTATCTAAAACTTTTTGACAAATCGCACTTTTCAAGTGAGAATGATGTATTGTCAAGCAGATTTCCACTTGAAAATGGTGTTCTACAAGAAAGCATCCTATTGGAATTAAAAGTAACTTGTATTTGGATGATTGGCCATATATTATTCAGCATCTCGCATAAAAAATGCAGAGCGAATCATTAATAAAACTGTAATAAAAATAGATGAATGGACCTCGTCTGTAGGCTTCAGATTTTCTATACAAAAGACTGAAGCAGTAATGTTTTATAAAAAATAAAAAGTGGAAAAAAGGTAAAGAAATAGATATAAAAATCAGAAATCATTCTATACCAACTGGCCAAACAGCAAAATTTCTGGGATTAGCATTCAATGCTCACTTGAACCGGAAAGCCCACATAACATACATGAAATCAAAAGGTAAAAGAGCCTTACATTATTAAAAAACTATCGAACCTTGGAGAGCCGATAGACATACCTTTACTGTACTGTATAAAGAAACAGTGCTGTCTGTCATTGATTATGGAAGCGAAATATATGGCTCAGCATCAGACGCAACTCTGAAAACATTGGACCCAGTTCATAATGAAGGCCATAGAATATGTTCAGGAGCTTTTCAATGATTACCAACATCTTTACAAGTTGGATGTGGTGAACTACCTCTCTCTCTCCATAGAGAGCTAGTAACAAATGATTCTCTAACCAAAAAATTATTTGGATTAAGAGATGTGTTTATAAACAATCATCCACCTCCTTTCCCAATTAGAGCTAGAAGATTGTTTGAGTTGCTAAATGTAAATATACAAATACCTTTAATACTAAAATTACCTCCTCCTTGGACAGTGAATAAGATGAGAATATGTACACACTTAAAATATTTATCAAAAACATGTACCCCAGAACACCATAGACAACATACAGTAGAACATATAATCCGAAAAGGTCCACATTACGCAATATACACCAATGGATCTAGGTCACAATACGGAGTGGGATATGCTGCAGTATCCCAAGGCAAAGTGTATCAGTTCTCTCTACCAGATAATGCCTCAGTATTTACAGCTAAGTTATGTGCAATAGCTTCAGCCATAAAAATAATTAGAGAAGCCTCATTTAATAATTTTGTAGAAGCCGTTCAAAGCTATAATAAAAAAAATAATTTTGTACAACAAATTAAGTTTTCATTCCATAAATTGTATAATAATGGCAAAAAAATATTGAAATATGCTGGATCCCTGCCCATGTAGGGATTAAAGGAAATGAAGAGGCTGATAAAACAACTAAAGAAGCAGTCCACATGACACGAGCAAATGTAACATCCCTATTAGTGACTATATAAGATATATAAAAGCAGTCATTGCAAGAAAATGGCAAAATATATGGAATGAAGAACCTGAAAATAATAAATTAAAACATAAAATCCAGTGTTAGAAAATGGAGTTCGTCATATGAGAGAGAGAGAGAGAGAGATGCACACAAGTAATTCTGACGCGTCTTTGAATAGACCATACTCGTTTGACACATGGACACTTAATGAACAGTCCATGTGGCCCTCCTCCCAAATGACCAGATTGCAAAGTGTTGATAACTGTCAAACATGTACAGTATTATGTGAATGTCCAAAATATAACCCGCAGCGATTATCAAGTTTTGGAAATAGAACAATAAAAGAAATTTTATCAGAATCTTCAACATTCTCAGTAATACCCATTTTAACGTTCATGAGGAGCTGTGATTTAATTGATAAAATTTAAAAAGTAAATAATAAAAATACAAAAAACCTAATGAATTTTAAAACAACTGAATTTAAAAATTTTACCTAATACATTTTGAATTTTAATACAGTGACCCCTCGTTTATCGCAGGAGATAGGTTCCAAGACTGGCCGCGATAATTGAAATTCCGCGAAGTACGGACAGCATATTTTTTTTAATTAATGTGTATTTGGACTTTTTAAAACCCTCCCTGTACTCTTAACAACCCACCCTTTACTCTGTTGATAACAGGGACAACTGTTAAGCAACATAAATTCAGTAGGTAAGTTTACAGTACCATAGAACAGGGACTAAATTATTGTGGTAAAGTAGCTATAGTATATGACATGATCGGCAAGCTGTAAATTTTAAAAAATACAGTATATATACTGTCATGAAGTGATCAAGCACCTGGTTATTACACAAATAATAATACCAAAAAAGTTACCTCACATCGACCAGATACTTGAAACCTCATAACAAAGAAGTTTTGACTGAATCACTAAAGGTACAGTGATCCCATAAAACTTACTTATCACTTGAGAAAATCAATGTAACTTCATCAAGTTATGGGTGAGGTAACAATTAATAAGTTATATCCAGACTAGTGGAAAATGGGTATCACTTCAACAAACACTGTAGCTGCCCCTCTGGTTCTATTTTACCTAGATAAATCTCAGGGGAATAAACAGATACATCACCTACCTTGTACACATTCATTAATGTCTCTAATTACTGTTGGTCAAAATGAAACACTGTGTTTTTTAAACTTTAAACAAACAAATTTATTTCTAAGTTCAAAAGTTATATGCAGAGTTCACAATCTCAAAAAGATTTTCTATTAATTGACAATAGTGTAAGATCTAAGTATTTCTTAATCAAGTTTAATTCACAAAACTTTAATTTATTAAGAAAGTAATTTGGTTAAGTAAGATTCAAACTATTGACTATCACTCAAGTTTTAAACATATACCTGATTAATTAAATTAAACACAAACGTTCACCGAAATATTACTGACTGGAATCCACATAAATATTCTCTGAAGTCTCAATAATAAGTATGCACTAACAAAATGCTAAGTAATCACCAACACAAAACTTTGAAACAGTAATTATAAAATTATAGTAATATGATAACACAGACATATAAGAATGAAATATGCAAAAATGGAAATATACCAACCACCAAAAAATATGCTAAAAGATTATATCAATCTTTCAAAAGATTACCTTCACTTTAAAAAAAAAAAAAAAGTTAAACTCACGTCTTTCTAAGACTTTCTCATAGATAACACTGCCAAGTTACACTGACACATACAATGTTATATAATTAGCAGCAAGACACATTAGAACTCACAATAAGAGATATGTTCATCTCTTGTCAAAATAATAATTCTCTTTCACCTAGAACATCAATTTAATTCTTAACATAACAAAACCAGTAAACTTCACTTTACCTTTTGTAATTATTACACCATTACACACCTTCCATAATGCTTGCACAAAACAATATTTCAGATCACCTCTTACAAAATGAACACATTCCTTGGTTCCTTGGGTGAGTTTTAACAGAACTTTTACCAATATTAGAGTAACCAGCAAACAGTAATTGAGAGAGAGAGAGTGAGACAGGACCTATTACCAGCAGCCCCTGATGCTAACTGAGTGCTTCTCATTCAGCACTACACTTATCTTCAAAGCCCTCCCAGAATACATGATACACAAAGTATACATACATTCATTATACTTATAGGTATACACGTGTATGTATGGAATACATATACAGCTGGAGCTAAGTCCCAGAAGGAAGTATGCCCGATCTCTTCATCAATGACTGACATTTCCTGTTTAGGGTTAAGCAGAAAAAGATATTTTAGACCAAATTCTTGGTCAGCTGTCAACATGTCAACTCCAACTACCTCTCTCACTCATTCTCTCTTTTTCAGATTATGAAAAGATAATAGGCACAGACTCAGCTAATAAACATGGGTTAGGCACACATGATAAATACATAACAGAGAATTTGCCAATTGGCTGACAGCTTATCACAATAAGATAAGAGGGCTTTTTGCCTTCCTCCAAACAACTTCTTGGACCCCAACAACTGAGTAAATACAGGATGTACCTAAGTGATCTGATAAGAATCTCACCCTTTCTCTCTGTTCAGCGCTAACAGCCAATACGCTAAGAATTCATAACACTCAGTATACGTATTAATATATCAAACAAATGGAAAAAACACATCAAAACATTTAAGATTACAAGATACGCAATTTATCTGTAAGAAAAAGACATTTTAAAATTATACCATTACAACAAATGACGAATCTGAAAGCAAAACATAAAAATTTTCACAGAGACACATGTAACACTTGTAGAATGGTTATATATATTATAACACATAATAATAAAACAGTAATAATATATACAGTAATACATTACAGTATCATGTTACTGTACTGTAATACATGTAAAACAGTACAGTAACACTTAAGATTAAAAAAAATTAAAAAAAATTGTTACTGTACTTATCACGAAAGAAGTTGAAGTAAAACTTGAGTGAAGATGGTGATGAATTTGTTGCGCAGTAAAAATGATGACAGTGAAGGTGATGACTTTTACTGCACAGTCAATGATTGTATTTTACATCTCTTCAGATGGCGGTGCCATTTCCTGGGGCACCTCTTCCACTTCTTCCACGGTTTCCAAAGATGTAACCGTAGTGGCAGCAGCAGGAACTGGCTCTTTTTTGCGAGGCTGCAAAAACATTGTGATTGGCAGTTGCTGCCTCTGCTTCTTTTTCCGGTCGAAGAGCATCTTGTAGGGGGCCATGACTTCATCGACCATGTTGCAGAATTGAACCGATGGAACCATATCGTTGTCCCATTCCTGCGACAGCTCTTGCAGTTCCTTAGCCAGGTTGCTGAGCCTGGCGAGCCGTTCCAAAGTCAAGCCAGTTTGGGAGACATCTTATGTTTCTTGCTGTGCTGCTGCTTCTTCTTCTTCTTCGCTCGCCGACTTCGTCAACTCTTCGAGGTCTTCGTCAGTTAGCGGCTGGGAGTGGCAGTCTAGAAGTTCATCGACGTCGCCCGTGGTCATGTCTGCAAAGCCCTCACCTCCAAGGATTGCAGCCAACTGCACAGCTTTCTGTACTGCCGAGTGTTGGATTTCAGCAGGTGTAAATCCTTTGTCGTCGTAAACAACCTCGGGCCACAACTTCTTCCAGCTGGCGTTAATGGTGGCAGGCTTCATTTTCTAATGCTTTGTGGATATTTTGGAGGGATGCAGCAATTGTGTACTGCCGCCAGTATGCCTTCAAGTTGAAATCATCGTCTTCTTCGGCGGCATGCCACGGAAGCAACCAGGTTCGCCAGGGCATTCCTCGTGTATAGGGCCTTGAACACCCTGATAACCCCCTGGTTCATTGGCTGAATAAGTCACATCATGTTAGGCGGTAGGAACTGAACCTGAACCCCGAATACGACAGATCAGCAGCATGGCCACTAGCGTTATCCATAATGAGGACTTTGAATGGCATGCCCTTTTCTGCTAGATACACCTTCACTTGCGGGATAAAACACTGATGGAACCAGTTGGAGGTCAGCATCTTCGTTATCCAGGCCTTTGGATTGTGCATCCAATGTACGGATAGCAGATTCTTGTTTTTGTTTTTTAAAGCCCTTGGGTTGTTAGAGTTGTAAATAAGTCCTGGCGTTAATAAAAATCCCGCAGCATTGCCACACATCACGAGGGTCACACGATCCTTTTATGCTTTAAAGCCAGAGGCTTTGCTTCCTCTTTGAACAGGAAAGTTCGCGAGGGCATTCTTTTCCAAAACAAGCCCATCTCGTCCATATTAAAAACTTGTTCGGTTTGATATCCACCTTCAGAGATAATCTTCTTGAAGATTTCATTGACGTATGTTTCAGCAGCAACCATGTCAGCCGAAGCAGCCTCGCCATGCAAGGAAGCTCTTTTCGGGGCCGTAGCATTTCTGAAACTTTGCAAACCACCCTTTGCTAGCAGAAAATTGCAGTTTCTTACGTGGTGAATGACTGGACGTCCCTGGTTGCGGATCTTCTACGTCTTCTTCATCATCATCTGCTTCTTGGCAGTCGCTGCTGTCGTCCTCTGGTTCCTTAGCGGTGAAGGTCTCGTACAGGCTCCTAGCCTTTGTTTGGATAATGTTCGTATCCAAGGCTATGTTCTTCTTTTGGCAGTCGGCTATCCACACGGCCAAAGCAGCTTCCATACAGACGATCATTTTGTTACGAGCCGTAACCAATCTCTTCACTGACTTGTTAAAGGTGATGGCAACTGTCTTCCTAATCTTCGCCTCATCCTTGTAGATGTAGTGAATGGTGGATTCGTTCATGCCAAAATGGCGGGCTACAGCCGCAAACTTTCTCCTTTCCTTCAACATATCAAGAAGTTTCACCTTTTCAGCAATAGTCATCATTCTTTGATGGCATTTAGGCTCAGTACCAGCCTTGGAAGAAGCAGCACGCTTGGGAGCCATTGCAGGGGGTGAAAATTGAAGCAAAGTACAAAAAAAATCCACAGCACAGCGTAAAGTAAACCATTCGGCGAGAAAGCTTGAAGCGAAGTGGCCGCGAGAGAGAGACAAGGGGAGATGCTGCGGGTTCTGAGTATCAGTCTAAGCATGAATCACAGGCCCGATTAGAAATCAGGAAGCTGTGATTTGTCGTCTCCCTCCCATGCACCAATCACAGCCCGTGTTACAACACACTTAGTCACTGAGAAGGTACGCTTTGTGTTTTCCCAACAAAGGAACACGCGGTACTGTATGGGCATCACCTCCCAGATGGTTTTTTTTTTTTTTATAGTTACAAGTGCAAATATGTGTTTTTTGCTATTTTACGCTTGTTTTGTTGTTCTTAGACTAGAAAATACTATTTGTTATTAATATTTTAATGGATTTAATGAGAAATTTTGGGTGTTCATATATCGCGATTTTTCTAGAATTTTCCAGAAAATCTGCGATATATTTTCCATTGATATATATTAAAAACTCCGCGAAGTTGTGAATTTGTGATAAGCAAATCGCGAATTAGCAAGGGGACATGTGTACCTTTTTAGTGAGTATATATGGAAACATGATTATAAATGTATTTATTGTACGAGTGTGTACCAGTAGGAGAGCGTATGCCTTTGTGCAACTTTTAATTTCATTTTCATTCATTCATCACCATATCAAATGACCTACAGTATTTGGTCCCAATGCTGGGCTTCTAGTATTTCATCCAAATCCTTCAGGCCAGCCCTGTGAGAGCTGATAGTCTGCTCAGTGGTCTGGTTAAACTTTTTTAATAATAACTGGAGACCCTTTTCAGGGATTTAACATTATGCCTTGATCCTGCTTTTTTTCCGGAAGGAGACTGATTGCCTATGGCTGCCTTCCATTTAAAGGTTGATGAGTGGCACAGCCTCCCCAGTATTATGAGCGTTGAGCATCTTTGATGCCATCTTTGTCGAGGGAATATCAAGCTCAGGAGCACCAGACAATGCAGTTGCTGCCTGAAGAGAGGTGGAAATGTCACATACAATTTGTGCATCCCCTGAAGCATCAGGAGCACCAGTCACAGTAGGTGCAAGCTCCAAGGAGACACAAGGACTAGATATAGATAATACAGTCTCCAGAGAGGCAGGACTCCCAGCTATAGCTGGTGCAGCCTCCAAAGAGGTGGACGCACCAGGTATCAGTGGTGCAGCCTCCAAAGAGGTGGACGCACCAGGTATCAGTGGTGCAGCCTCTAGATAGGCAGAAGTGCCAGGCATATATGGCATGGCCTCCAAAGAGGCAGGAGCGCCACAAACAACTGGCGCAACAAAAAGGCAGGTGTGCCAGAAATCACTGGTGCAGCCTCTGAAGAGTCAAGTGCCAGAAATTGTTGGTGTAGCCTGGATATGAGGCTAAACTGTATCCGGTTGCAAAGCTTTTGCTAAAGGACTTAATGAGGTTACCTTGAATTGCAACTACCTCCAGGTCACCCTTGGGCAAGATGTAGTAACTGTAAGCCTTCCTTGCTAGGGTACAGCTCCACTGCCTTGTGGATAAACTTTTTAGTTAAAGGCTAAGGAGAAGGAAAACTCCCAATTTAAAACCCCTACTGCCTTGTATGGTCAACCTTTTTAGGTAAATGCTAGGTCTATGGCTTATAACCATAGCATGGAAGAGAACTGGAGACCTCACCATGTATATCTTCCAAGAATAATCATGGCTACGTCACTAAGAAGATTGCAGATGAACGGCGTTAGTGGGAACTATGTCAGAATGGATGATGTGGTTGTCTCGCCCAATCAAACTAGTCATGTGGTGCAGGTGGCATTTGACCGTCATCAAGCTACTGTCCCAAAAACAAAAGAAAGAAAAGTAATAACAACCCAAAGACAACAGAAAAATTAAGGATAGCTACTTGGAATGTTAGAACATTATATCAGGCTGGAAAGAAATTGAATGTAGAGAGAAATGGAAAGAATGAGGCTACAAGTATTAGGGCTTAGTGAGGTTAGATGGCCAGGAGTGGGATGTTCTCCAACTTCAACAGGAGGAACCTTCATATATTCGGGAGGTCAGAGTGCTGAGAGAGGTGTTGGTGTGATGTTAGACAAATCTATGAAACCATGTTTGATAAGCTATTGGGATGTATCTGACAGGATTTTATTGGTGTGTATAAAAGCCACACCATTCAATATATGCATAATACAAGTATATGCACCTACGTCTGAACATGATGAAGAGGATGTCGATCAGTTTTATCTAGAGTTAAATCAGGCAAGAGAGCAGTGCAAAGAGCATGAAGTAATTATGGTTACTGGTGACATCAATGCGAAGGTGGGACAAGGAAGAACAGTAGATATTGTTGGACCTTTTGGATTGAGTAGAAAAAATGAGAGAGGAAACAGATTTGTAGACTGGTGCTTAGAGAGAGAACAGATTATATCAAACACCTGGTTTAAGCACCACCCAAGACATCTCTGGACATGGAAAAGCCCTGGTGACAGAGTTAGAAACCAAATAGATTATCTATCCATCAATAAAAGATTTAGGAACTCTGTCAAGCAAGTGGAAACCTACCCAGGAACTGATTGTAATAGTGACCATGTACCAGTTGTAGCAACAGTGATGGTGAAGTTGAAAAATCAGAGGAAGAGTACACCTAAATCAAAGAGGCAACTGAAATTATTGAAAACAGAGGAAATGAAGAACCAATATAATATAATTGTAAGAAATAGATATGACCAGCTTAAGGAGGAAGGCCCAGTGCTCCAACATCCTCAGCAAAAGTGGCAAAATATGGAAAATGCAATAAGAGAAGGTAATGAAACAATACCAACAACAGAAAGGAGAGCTCAGAGAGAATTGATGACAGAGGATATCTTGATAATGATGGATAAAAGAAGGCAACAAAAGGGTAAAAATTAAGATAGATATAGAGCTCTGGATAGAACTATTAAGAGGGAATGCACAAAGGCAAAGGAGAAATGGATGGATGAGATTTGTGAGGAGGTAGAAGATTTGGATAAGAGGGATGAACGGAGAAAGTATGATAAAGTGAAAGAAATTACATTTAAAAAGAAGAGAAATATCAGCACTGGTATCAAAAAAGCGGATGGAACCATAGTAATGGAGTCAAAAGAAATATTGGAAAGATGGATGGAATATGTTGAAAAATTGTTTGATGATGATAGAGTAGAACATCTGGACTTCAGTGACAATGGTGAAGGACCAAGTATAATCAAATCAGAGATAGAGGCATCTTTAAAACAAATGGAAAGTGATAAAGCAACAGGTGATGATGGAATAGCAGCAGAGATGTCGGTAGCTCTGGGAGAATACGTCATTGATATACTAATGGAAATAGTGGAAGGAATGTATGAAGATGGAGAGCCTGCAACACAGATGTATAAATCAACATTTATCACAATGCCAAAAATACCTGGAACACTTGAGTGCAATAAACACTGGACTATCAGTATCATGAGTCAGATCACAAAAATAATATTAAGGATTTTTTTTAATAGAATAAGAAATAAGATACTCCCAGAGATTGGCAATGAACAGTATGGTTGTATGAGAGATAAAGGGACAAGAAATGCAATTTTTATTTTGAGAATATTGATGAAGAGAGCAATAGAAGTGAAAAAGGATCTATATGTTTGTTTTGTTGACTATGAAAAGGCTTTTGATCGGGTTAGACATGTAGACCTTATAAGGATATTGGAACAGATAAATATCGATGGGAAAGATCTAAGATTGATAAAGAATTTATATTGGAATCAAGAGGCATCAATGAAAGTAGAAAATGATGAATCAGAGACTTGGCACATCAGGAGAGGTGTAAGACAGGGTTGTGTGTTATGACCTGATCTCTTCAATTTATATAGTGAAATGATAATGAGAGATCTCAGAGATATGGAAGGAATTAAGGTTGGAGGAGTCAGTATTAATAATATCAGATATGCTGATGATATAGCACTTGTTGCAGGCTCTCATGATAAACTTCAAGCTTTAATCAGTACTTTACACCAGTCAAGCAGAGAAAGAGGTCTGTCAATAAATATTAAGAAAACAGAAGTTATGGCTATCACCAAAGATGAAATCCCCCCAAAAACAGCGTAAGAATTAATGCTGAAACAGTTAAACAAACCGATGGTTTTGATTATTTAGGATACACTGTCACAAGTGATGAGGATCAGGAAGAGAATATCCATGGCAAAAGATGCATTTGGAAAGATCAAGAAATTAGTCACTAACTCGAAAATATCTATGAATCTAAGGAGGTCTGTGAAATGTTTTGTTTGGTCTGTATTGTTGTATGGCTGTGAAACTTGGACCTTGAGGAAAGCAGACGAGGAGAGGTTACAGGCTGCAGAAATGTGGTTTTGGAGAAGGATGCTGAAAATATCATGGACAGGAAGGAAAACTAATGAGGAGGTATTAGAGAGAGTAGGCATTAAGAGAGAACTTTTGGCTTCAGTGAGAGGTAGACAAATGAGGTTTGTGGGTCACATAGTGAGAAGACAAGAACTAGAACATCTCTCTCTCACTGGTAAAATCAATGGAAGGAGGCCGAGAGGAAGACCTAGACAAAAATATATGGATGGATTGGTGAGAATGACTGGAGGAAGAATGTCTGCAGCTTAGTTGCTGCAAGGAGCCGGAAATAGAGAGGATTGGCGAGCCATGATTGCCGACGCCCTTGGAGATATTGCACCTGGATGATGTTGATGAGCCTTCAAAAAAGGCAGGAGTGCCAGAAATTACTGGCACAGCCTCCAAAGAGACAGGACTACTTGTCACTACCGATCTTCCCTTTGTATTACCAAAGGAAGCACTTCTGGTACCATTACATTTCTTCTACAGTTCACAGCAATACTCGAAAAGGATATTCCCAGTCTAACATATTGGCTTAAAACTTTCTGTTCAGCCTGTGTAAGTGTGATGCATACTTATTACCCTTAAGGCCTGTATCTCGTTTTCCATGATGTACACATCACAATTTCGTGAAGAGGATGAATGATTCTCTCCGGAGTGTATACACTTTGCTTCTTTATAACAGAAAAGAAACTTGTAGTAGAATTAAAAGATCAAGGTGTAATTAGAATTGAAAGGATAAGGATGAAGAAGATGATCGATGGAGCTTTAGTTCCACTGCCAAATTTAATTATTACATTCAATTTGAGCCGCTTACCTAATGTAATAAAAGCAGCATGAAGCAAGCTTGCCTTGTACCTTCTGCCTACAAGACCCTAACAATGTTCATGACAATGTTCTTGATAATGAAAACATCACCTTGGTCTTGGGATATATTGTTTAACTTTCAAACGTAACCATGCTGCTTTTATTACATTAGGTAAGCGGGTCAAATTTTGAATGTAATAATTAAATTTGGCAGTGGAACTAAGGCTCCATTGACCATCATCTTCATCCTTTCAATTCTAATTGCACCTTGATCTTTTAATTCTACTACAAGTTTCTCTTCTGAGTTCATTATCAATTGGGGTGCAAATATCATTCCCTTGGAATGATTCCAAAAAGCATGTACCGAGCAGTCTACCTTAACTCCTCCAAGGTGCAATAATACTTTTAATTTTTCACTTTCTTTTACTGAGGCCGATTCTACTGTCAGTTTTCCTCAGCCTTCAGATATCTTAGGCTCTTGGCCACATTTTGCAATGTCTCTGTACACATTAAACATGTCACGATTAGAATCTTCCAGATTAAAGATCAAATACTTATAAGGGGTTTCAAATATTCCTGGTCCTATTTCACATACATTTCTGTTCACTATTCCTTTGCTCCGTGCTGGAGCACAGGGTTCCAGTGTAATTACACTAGGTGTTTTTCTTGCCTTTTCCAAACACAGGTTGTCAGAGGAGAGTGCAGACGTCATCTGTGCCAAAACGGTATCGTCAGAGCCCCCTCAATTTGGGACCATCTTGACGTGGTGAGGGGGCTCTTGAATCCTGGGTTTGAGTCCAAGAGTCCCATAGACCATTATATATTTCTTTGAATTAAATTTTGTGTAATTTTCTGCTTTTGCTAAAATTTATTGGACCTGATAAACAGGAAAAGATATCATAACTGGGATTGGGTTTATATCAGAAGCTAAATAGTGGGAACTGTGGTAGGACCATCAGCTGTCCGATAATGTTCGAACCTGAGAGATATCAGGCGGAACTATTCTATGGGGCTGGACCATGGATTCTTGGGGTGTCTGGTTCTGGGGATAGGACTCTCGGCATTCTATCCGGTTTGCCCTTAACATGATTAGAATGGGGATGATGGTCTTCTCATAATACCTTCAGCCCTAGCAAGCAGGTTTGGCTTACACTTGGGCCACTATAATCGATTTGTGCCATCCCCTGTGGGGAAGGGTAGGGACGCTGACATTTGGGAGTCAGTTCTCACTTGTGCCATTGGTGGAAGAATAAGGGATTTTGATAAAGGAAAAATCTATTTCTGGGGGAAGACCTGTGTCACCCGGTGAAATTACCATCTAGCACACATTTCTAGGTAAATTCATTGCTAAACATACCAGAGAAAAGCTAAATGCAATGCTGGGGTTACTACCCCAGTGCGAGCTCATAAAATGGAGTCAGTGTATAGGAAAGGGTGAGTGTTGTCACTACCACAGGCCTCTGCCCTGTAGATATTCCCAATCTCAAAATCCCCAGAGCAAGGTGCCGTTTAACGCCCGCACCAGCTCCCCGACTACCAACAACTCAGCCGCCATATTGTCATTCCAGGTTAGCGCCCCATAAAAAGCTTGGTATTTTACCCAGGGGAAAAGAAGGAATAGTGGCGGGTCACCGGGTGACACAGGTCTTCCCCCAGAAGTAGATTTTTTCTTTGTCAAAATCCCTTTTCTGGGCTTTGACCTGTGTCACCTGGTGAAATTATAACAGAGAATTAAACATACCAGCTTGGTGAAGCTCTTGGAAAACTACTGTGATGGAAAGAAATAAAACAGTTAGTAAAAGTGAGTTTTAATTACCCAAGCCGAAAATCTCTATAATAACGTGAGAATAACAAGATGGGGGAACCATGCCCCAAAGTAAACATGATATACAGAACATCAGAACACGGTTATAATTGACTTAAATACTAACAAATAGGAACAATAGACAATATGCAACATGGTCAGGAGTCAGGCTGTGAGGCATGCCTGACCCAGAGAAGACGGTAAGGGGAGTAAACGAGGCAGGTAGGCGAGAGAGAGAGTGACAGAACAGTTAGGAATGCATAGTGAGATCAGTCAGAGGAAGGAACAATGCTTCCCGCCGCCACTGTGGAAAATTTTAGAGCCTCTAGGGATTTGAGGTAGTGGCGTTTGAACACCGAAGGTGATTTCCAACCCGTATATTTTTTGAGATCGTCAAAATTTATATGATGGAAATAATTAGTGGAGGTGGCCACCGCCCTGATATCATGGACCTTAGGAACTGAATCTGGGTTAGCTTGTTTAATAAAGTACTAGATTTGTTGTCTGATGGCCTTCAGAGAAATAGTTCCTCCACTTTCTCTCACAAAAAGAGGGCCTAAAGTTATATTAGAGGTTCTGTCTAAATAAGCCTTTAAGGTAGAGACTGGGCACGATGACAGGTCTTGTGGAAGGGGGACAACCTTCCATGGGGACCACCTATCTCGCGGATCTTCATTTTTAGCGAGAAACTTGAGATCTGGGGCTAACAGAACTTCTCCTGACGGGAGGAAATCAACATGGTTCGGTTCTCTAGATAGAGCTGACAGCTCAGAAATTCTAGCACCTGAAGCTAAACTAATTAAGAATAAGGTCTTCCTTAACAGACTTAAGAATGAACAATTCTGATTATCAGTATCTGATGCTAATTTAAGAACGTCATTTAAGAACCAGGAAACCGTGTGTGGACGGGTTGCTGGTCTCAAACGAGCGCATGCTCTAGGAATTGATGAAAAATAAGAATCAGTTAAGTTAATATTAAAGCCATGTAAAAATATCTTTCTTAAAGCTGATTTGGCTGTAGTAATGGTACTAGAGGCAAGACCTTTTTCGAACAATGACCTGAAGAACGAGATTGCAAGGTTCGTGGTCATTTCTGTAGCTTCAGATTCTTTCAGGAACAGTGCTAATTTCTTGACTGCTGAGTCATATTGTCTGAGGGTAGATTCCCTTTTGTCTGATTCTAAGAACAGTGTATTAACGGGATCAATATTAGCATCTTTCTGAGCTGCAAATTTCATGAAATCCACAAAGCTAGGGCATCTTGGACTCTTGAGGAAGCTGACACAGTCCGAGTTTGTACTATTTGTGTCAATTTTGGTCTGGGGATCTGTATGCACCGGAGCTTCAGTTCTAGAAGAAGAAGAAACCAGTTGCTCTTCGGCCAGTTGGCCGCTACCAGAGCCACCTGACCTTCGAATGTCCTGAGCTTGTGTAAGACTTTCATCAACAAGTTTACTGGAGGAAACAGGTAGATCCTCTGCCACTTGTTCCAATCTATTGACATCGCATCTGTGGAGTGAGCCAGAGGGTCCAGGTTGGGGGCCACATAACATGGAAGTTTGTGGTTGCTTTCTGTGGTAAACAGATCTACCTGGAGACCTGGGACCTGACTGCAAATCCACTCGAATGATGTTTTGTCCAGGGACCATTCCGACTCCAGCGGAGTTGTTCTGGACAGAGAGTCTGCAATGACATTCTGAACTCCTGCCAGATGGGTAGCTGACAAATGCCACTGGTGCTTGTTTGCTAGGGAGAATATTGCTATCATTACTTGGTTGATCCAGCTCGACTTGGAACCTTCCCTGTTTATACAATGCACCACTACCGCACTGTCCAAGACCAGCCTTATATGGATTAGTCTGGTTGGACGCAGTTTCTTTAAGGTTAGAAAGACTACCATTGCTTCGAGAATATTGATATGGAACTGGCGGAACATAGTGGACCATGTTCCCTGCACTTTTTTGTGTTGAGAGTATCCTCCCCACCCGCTCAAAGAAGCATCCGTGTGAATCACTAATGCCGGAGGGGGGAACTGGAGCGGTACTGACTTTGATAAGCACTTGACTGTTGTCCAGGGCCGGAGTCTCTTCCTCAGTACTTGCGGAATTAGAGACACCTTGTCTCTGAATCTGATGTTGGCACGTCTCCGCCATACTCTGTTTATGTCTTTCAGTTTGGCTTTCAGGAGTAGATCCGTTAGTGAAGCAAACTGAAGGGAACCTAAGACCCTTTCTTGGGTACGGCGGGAAGCTTTCTTGTTCATGAGGAATTGCTTGGTTGCTTTGGCTATTTCTTTCCGCTTGGCTGGCAGAAGAGACAGCTTGTGTGAGTGTAGGTCCCACTGGATTCCCAACCACTACAAGCGGCTCTCCGGAACTAGGCGGGACTTCTCCCTGTTTATTTGGAAGCCCAGAGATTCCAGAAAACCGATTACTATGGTTGTTGCTTTCCGACATTCGCTGGCGTTGGGTGCCCAAATTATCCAATCATCCAGGTATGCGGCTAGCATGATCCCTTGAGACCGTAGTTGTTGAACTACTGTATCTGCCAGTTTGGTGAAAATTCTGGGGGCTATGTTGAGCCCGAATGGCATGACTCTGAACGAGTACGCTTGCTTTCCTAGTCTGAACCCCAGATAAGGAGAGAACCTTCTCGCAACCGGGACATGATAATAGGCGTCTGAAAGATCTATAGAGGTGGTTACGGCTCCACGGGGAAGTAGGGTCCGAACCTGCGAGATTGTGAGCATGCGAAATTTGTCGCATTGAATGTATAAATTGAGACGAGACAAGTCTAGGATTACCCTTTGCTGACTGGAGCCTTTCTTCGGAACGCTGAACAGTCTGCCCTGAAACTTCAAGTGCCTCACTTTCTTTATAGCCCTCTTTTGTAGTAGGTCCTTCACGAAGTCCTGGAGGGCTTTGGATGGTGATTGATGGAACCTGACTAGTGGAGGAGGGCCTCTGCTCCAGCTCCAACCCAGGCCCTTGGAGACTATGCTGTGGGCCCACAGACTGAAGGTCCATTGGTCCCGAAAATGATATAGCCTCCCGCCTACCTGAGGAGTCTCACTGGGCGGGAGATGATCTGCCTCCTCTGCTACCTCGGCCTCCTCTCCCTCGGGAGATGGAGCGAGACGCCGACTTGCCTCTAAAGGAGCCTCTGGCTCTGCTTCCCCTGGCGTTTCAGTTAAATACCCAAAATGCCCCATGACTTTCGTATGAAGCATTGAAAGCCGGAGACGTTACGTATGTAGGGGAGGCGAGCGTGTGCTGGGCTGGTTGAACCACCACATACTGTGGTTGAGGCTGAGCCTTAGAGGTTGAAGGCTGGCCGGCTGGAGAGACCGGAACAGCCTGCAGCACCGTCTGGGTAGGGAGGCCTTTTGAATTTCTTGAACCTCTTCCCGGGTCTGGGATGAGGTCCGGCGGACTCCGTTAACTTCCGCTTGTAGGGGAGACCCCAGCGGGATTATGGAGGCTTTGGTTAGCCCTGGTAGCTTCTGTCAGGACTGCTTCTACCTCTTCCTGGGGGAAGAGATTAGCCCCCCAGATGGAGCTCTTCATGAGCCTATTGGGCTCGTGCCGAATAGAGGCTGCCGTAAAGATGTGTTTCCGGCAGTTCATCCAAGCCACTATGAAATCATATAGGTCCTGCTGGAACCCCGCCAGTAGGGATTTAGTAAGGACCTGAAAGAGGGCTTCTTCGTTATAGACAACCGAAGTTGCCTCCGCCAAAGTCAGGGAATGTAGGGACCGACTTAACCTGCCCTTGGTCTCAGCTTCGGCCTTCAGGAGAGAATCCGGGATTTTCGGAAGCTGCTCGCTGAAGAGGGCAGAAGCGCAGTCAGGGTCGAGCCTACCCACCGTAAAAGTGGCCGGAGCTCCCTTCCAAAAATCAGAATCTCCGGGGAAGACTAGAGAGGTGGGATCTGTCTCCCGGAGTTGTGGAAGGGGCTTGCCCTCAATGCCTGCCTGACTGGTAAGCAGGGCTACCTTAGTCGTGCAGGGGGTGGGGATAGTATCTCCCACCGAGAACATTGTAAATGAACCCTTGACAGGGGTAAGTTTCGTGTTCTCGGCTTGCCACTCTGTAAGCGTGCGCAACAGGGTGGATTGAGCCTGGTCCCTCGGAAAGATGACGGTTTCTTTCGGGACCTTGTCCGATCTTATCCAGGCTTCCTCGGTAAGCCTGGCATAACCTGGGAAGGGGGGCAGTAAGCCAGGTGGGAAGAACTCTAGTTCCTCCAACCTGCGAGTACCCAGACCTTCGATGGTAAGGGTGTCTTCATGCTGAGGAGCATAAAGAGCCAGGCGCCAAGGGTTTCCCTTATCGAAGGGGGGAAGACCGGAAGCGTCCGGAACAGCCAAGGGCTGAGCGACTGCCCCGGGGCACATAAACCCCGAGATCAAGCTCTCCTGGTTTTTCACCTTCTCTGCTAGGGATTTAACAGAGGCGTTTGATGACTTCAGGTCGGAAGACAACTGGGAGGAGAATTCGGTCAACTTCTCTTCCACCCTCTTGTCGAACTTCTCCATAAGAAGTTCAGCAAACGACTCTGGGTCAAAGGAAGGACGAGGGGGACTCGATCCCTTTCCAGAGGGGGGGGCCTTGCTCGTAGACGGCACGGGGCTAGGGGCCCGTGACGACTTTGAGGGAGCCCCGGAGCGAGACTTCTGGGGTTTGAAGGATTTAGACAAGGTCTTTGTTTTCACAGATTTTACCTTGGGGACAGTAGACCTTGACCTGTCCTCAAGGTAAGAGGATTTTCCAAACCCTCTAAAGGAAGAAACGGAAGAGGAAGGAGAGCTGAAAAGAGGACCAGAACTTTCTGCCTCACTTACCCCCTTACCTGCAAGTTGGTGGTCCGGGTCAACGTTCATAGGCTCCAGGTTGAGGTTGATCGCCGCAACCTCCTCCGCTACCTCTCCGCAAATGGCCGCTTCTTCATGGGAGGGTTCCGTCATCTCCCGGATCCCAGCGATCAAGGGGGCGGCTACTTCCGCCGGGACGGACGCTGAGACCCAGGCGCCGGGGTAGAGGATACTACAGATATCCTGAGACAGAACGTAGGGCTTCCCCGACCCGACGTTCCTCCCAAAGCCACTGACCCAGGTCTTGAGGGTTAACAGCGAAGAGTCGCAGGAGCTGCGGTCGGCCTGAAAGAAGGAGATTGCTAACTAACGAAATCTCCAACTGTCATAAATATATCAATAAAAGTCATAAACTCAAGAAAGAACAATGGTTAGGGGACATGTAGCTTACCGACTCATCCAACACTTGCTCGTAGAGAGCGTAGCACACCTCACATCTGTCGGGATGCCAGACGATCAGGTCCCCGACTCAAACTGCGCAGCCGGAGTGGGACCGACACACTTCGTGTCCACAAGCCTGTTGCAGGACTGCCGTGCACCCCTGCTCCTGACAACATACCATCTATAAATGGAAAGATAATACATGAGTATGCTAATAAGGCACGCCGGAGTAGGGTGCCGGAGCTGAGCCTTAATTTAAAATGACTGATGGAGCATGCAATGGTCCGGTCAGACCCTGCCGGAGAGATCCCGGCAATAAGGGGGTATATCTAACATACATGCGTAAAACGATAGGGACCGCCGGAGTAAATCCGGAGTTACTAGAAGGTCCAAAGTGTGAACATGCGTCACAAACAAAATAGCAGATTTACCAATACCCCCGGACACGGTCCAGTAGAGGTAAAGAAATACACAGCACAAAATGGTTAACCCTAGTGTTTGCCAAAAAACAACAGATATGATACATTGGTTATAAAATTCCGCTTGGTGCCGGGGGAATCGAGTTACACCATACTTATGGTGGCGGCGGAGGAGGCGGGGTGAGCGCCGTCCAACCACACACCATACCCACTGGAGTGGTTACAATAACGAGAGGGTAACGGGAGACCCGACAACATGGCGGAATTAAAATCTGGCCAAAGTCAAGATAGATACCCAGGGAATATGGTCGATGTTCTAGTTGTATAGAACAGGGAACAAAACAAGGACAACAATAGCTAACAGAAGAGCAGACACCGAGACAGAGGCCAGTCAGGTGGATAACACTAATTGGATACCGTATTAACTCTCCACGGGGTGACGGAGTAAAGAGAACGACAACCCTGGGCAGGGAGAAACTCGGTCATGCGCTGATGCTAGGGAAGGGTAGGGGATAGGCAAATGGAGGGAACCTACAGCAGCGGCCAGAGAGTGGGAGGGCACCCCCCGGACGCTGATAGCAACCCCCCCCCCCACGAGGCGCCGATCATGGGAGAACGACAACCAAAGGGGGGGAGAATACTAGGATACACTCCATAAGCTAAAAGGATGCAAAGAGGTGGTAATGAATTAGTGGTGGCCAGGGAGTGGGGAAGCACCCCAGACACCAAAAGAACTCCCCACGGGGTGCCGATCAACAGAGATTGGCGACCCTGGATAAGGGAGAACTAGGGAGAACCACTCAATGCAAAGGAAGGGGTAAGGAATGTTAGGCTAGCGACATGGAAAACAGGGGTAGGGCTCAGAGCACCCGACCCCAGGCAACGCTTCACGATGTACACGAAGACAGCCAAGGGTGGAAGGGACGGGGGTGGAAGGAGAGGGGGGGAACCCACGGAGCTAGAATGCCTGCCCAGACACCGACGGCTCGGACAGGAGTAGGCTACAAATAAGAAGACCTTCGCTATTCTAGCCTAAGTCTTACTAGGACTCAAGAGTCCAATCAGGAAGGCCGAAATAGGGGGAGGGGGAAAACATAGGCCTAATAACACCCATCCGAACCAGACGACATCATCGGGAAGGTACAGACATGAAACTCTCCTACTCACCCAAACCTCCCTCCAAGCTTCGGGGAGGGAGCAAAGAGCCGTAAGGTAGCCTAACTTCCTAGGCTAACCTACTGAAGCCGATCAGCGGCCAAGAAGGCTAGCCCAGGAGGACAAACACGGGAACTATCAGACTAAGGTAACACTAAAAGTTAACCACATAATGTATAAAATAACGTACATCGCATATATGAAAATAGAACTTAAATAATAAAGGGATTTTGACAGAGGAAAAATCTATTTCTGAGGAAGGTCCCGTGTCACCCGGTGAAATTCCATTACAGCACGAATTTCTAGGTATAACAATGCTAGATATACCAGAGAAAAAGAGCTTTCAGGAAAGCTGGGGTTACTACCCCCAGTCGATCGTCTTTAGGAAGACGTCGGTATAATGAAGGGTGAGTGAAATACCACTACCACGGAAATATACTCGAAAGATCTCTCCTTATCAAAACCCCCGTAAAAGAGCGGTGAGCCGTTACAGCTCCCACACTCAACACCCGCCAGGACGGCGACACCAGCGCCACCTACTTCATTCCATGCTAGCACTAACCCCAGACTTGGCATGTGCAAGTAGGGGGGGAGTACTAGGTCACTTAGGGAGGGTCACCGGGTGACACGGGACCTTCCTCAGAAATAGATTTTTCCTCTGTCAAAATCCCTTTTCTGAGTCCAGTCCCGTGTCAGCCGGTGAAATAGTGATAGAGAATCATGCCAAGACTGCTACTACTGGGAAAAAAGGGGGGTAATCTGAAGAAAAAGCAAAATTGTAACGAAAATAATTTTAATCAAGCAATCTCTTTCATGAAGCAAGAATACTTAAAAGTAAGGTATCTTAAATCTAAGGCACATCAAAAAACTTAGCACTACAAAACAAGGAGGTCCCGGCATGATGGGAAAAACCTCAAAAAATCTTAAAATTACTTTAAAGGTAGTGAAACATGAAATGTGCACAGAACAAGCAAATACAACCTTAAAACTATATGTAAACTTAGGCTAAACACGTAAGAGACAAGACTAATGAAAATTAACACACACAAACATCTGGGGTACATGGAGCCAAATAAAAACGTCCAGTACCCCACAAGAAAACAATTATGGCTAGTCAGATTACACTTTTCCATCAGTAGATACAAGATACATCAATATGAGGGGCTAGGCAGTGAGGCATAAACAACCAGGAGAATAAGCAGAGAAGCAAATGAGGTAGGCGGGTGGGGGGGAAAAGGAAAGGATATGATTATTTAAGGTGGGGAGATGACACTTCCCACTGCTATTGTGGAATATTTCAGGGCTTCGAGCGATTTTAAATAGTGGCGTTTAAACACTAGAGGTGATTTCCAACCCGTATATTTTGATAACTCTGAAAAGTCCATATTATGAAAGTAATTAATAGAAGTAGCCACTGCTCGAATATCATGAACTTTAGGAACTGAGTCTGGGTTGGCTTGTTTAATGAAATACAGAATTTGTTGCCTTATAGCATTCAGAGAAAGAGTACCACCTTTCTCCCTGATAAAAAGAGGACCCGACTTACTCTGTGGAGTTCTTAAGAGGTAAGAATTAAGTGTATAAACTGGACATAAAGATTGATCTTGAGGAAGGGCACCACCTTCCAAGGAGACCACCTGTCCTGTGGGTCTTCGTTCTTAGCTAAAAATCTAGGGTCAGGGGAAAGGAGGACTTCTCCAGATGGGAGGAAGTTAACAAAACTATCACCTCTAGTGAGAGCCGACAGCTCTGAGATTCTAGCACCTGAAGCCAAGCTAATAAAAATAAGGTCTTCCTTAACAGATCCTGATAAGAGCAATGGGAGTTATCCAACTCTGATGCTAACTTAAGGACGTCATTGAGAAACCAAGTAACCGAATGTGGACGTGATACTGGTCTCAGACGAGCGCATGCTCTGGGGATGGATGAAAAATAGGAATCTGTAAGGTCGATTTTAAAGCCGTAAAGAAATACTTTCTTCAATGCCGACTTGACTGTGGTAATAGTGGCGGGAGCCAGGCCTTTCTCAAACAGTGACCTAAAGAAGGAAACTCCTAAATTAGTCGTCATAATTTTGGCTTCAGATGCTTTCAGGAAGGAGGCTAATTTTTTGACTGCTGAGTCATACTGTCTAAGAGTAGAATCTCTTTTATCTGATTCTAAAAACAGAGTGTTGACAGGGTCAATGTTTGCTCCTTTTGGGCTGCGAACTTTATAAAGTCCATAAAACTAGGGCATTCTGAATCCTTGAGGAAGCTGACACAGTCTTGGTTTGTACTGTCTGGGTCAGAATGGGCTTGGGAAACTGAAGACTCCTGTAATCCCAGTTCCTGAAGGAGAGGGAACCAATTGCTCTTCGGCCAATAGGGGCTATTAGGGCTGGTTGACCTTTGAATGTCCTGAGTTTGTGTAATACTTTCAGCAGTAAATTTATTGGAGGAACAGATAAATCTTCTCCCAATTGTTCCAATCTACTGTCATTGCGTCTGTGGCAAAACGCCTGAGGGTCCAGGGGGGGCCACGTAACAGGGGAGCTTGAAGTTGCTCTCCTGCGAACAGATCCACTTGGAGGCCCGGAACCTGGCGGCAAATCCATTTGAAAGATTCCGCATCCAGGGACCACTCCGTCTCCAACGGGGTAGTCCTGGACAGGGAATCCGCCACCACGTTCCGGACTCCTGCTAGGTGGGTGGCTGACAGGTGCCAACCGTGCTTGTTCGCCAGGGAGAAGATAGCTACCATTACTTGGTTTACTCGACCTGATTTGGAGCCGCCCCTGTTGATGCAATGAACTACCACTGCGCTGTCTAACACCAACCTGATATGAATCCGGTTGGGAGGGCGGATTTTCTTCAGAGTTAGAAAGACCGCCATAGCTTCCAGGGTGTTTATATGGAACTGCTGAAACATTGTGGACCACGTTCCTTGTACTTTCTGTTTTGGTGAATATCCCCCCCAGCCACTTAGAGAAGCGTCTTTGTGGATAACTAGTGCCGGAGGGGGAAATTGAAGCGGAACTGTTTTGGACAGGCCCTTGACTGTGGTCCAAGGCCGCAGTCTTGTCTTTAAGATTCGAGGGATAGAGGAGACCTTGTCCCTGAGCTTGGCATTTGCTCGACTCCGCCTCACTCTGTTTATGTCTTTTAATTTGGCTTTCAAGAGCAGGTCTGTCACTGAGGCAAATTGAAGGGACCCGAGGACTCTTTCTTGGGACCGACGGGATGCCGATGGATTTTTGAGAAACCTCTTGGTGAGAGATGCTATCTCTTTCCTCTTGGGAGGCGGGAGAGATAACGTGTGGGAGGACAGATCCCACTGGAGACCCAGCCACTGAAACCGGGACTCCGGAGTCAGGCGGGACTTCTCTCTGTTCAGCTGAAAACCCAGTGACTCTAGGAAATTGATGACTATGGACGTGGCTTCTTGACACTCCGGAACAGTTGGTGCCCAGATTATCCAATCGTCTAGGTACGCTGCTAGGGAAATTCCTTGGGACCGGAGCTGCTGTACTACCGTGTCCGCCAGCTTGGTGAATACCCTGGGTGCAATGTTCAGACCGAAGGGCATGACCCTGAAGGAGTAGGCTTGATTCCCGAGTCTGAAACCGAGGAACTGAGAGAAGTTCCGCGCAATCGGGACATGATAATAAGCGTCTGAAAGATCGATAGAGGTGGTGACGGCCCCACGCGGAAGTAGAGTCCGTACCTGAGCTACCGTAAGCATGCGAAACTTGTCGCATTTTATGTAGAGATTTAGACGCGACAGATCCAGGATCACTCTTTGCTGATCGGAGTCTTTTTTGGGAACAGTGAATAGCCTGCCTTGAAACTTTAGGTGCCTTGCTTTCTTTATTGCTCGTTTGTTGAGCAATTCTGTTACGTAATCCTGTAGGATTGATGTGGGTGGCTGGTAAAACCTGGTTAGAGGGGGAGGGTTCTTGATCCAGCTCCACCCCAGTCCCTTGGACACAATGCTGTGTGCCCAAGGGCTGAAGGTCCATTGGTCCCTGAACCAATACAGGCGACCGCCTACCTGTGTTCTCTCAGTGGGAGGGAGCGGGTTTATTCCCTCTACCACGTCCAGGTCTTCCTCTTGGGGTGGTGTTAGACCTTCCTCTGTGGGGGACCTTGCCCCTTCCTCCCCTTGCAACCCTATTGAGGCCGTGAAAAAATCCACGGCCCTCATATGTAGGGTTGTATGCTGGTGAGGACACATAGGAGGGCGCCGCTGGTTGGACCAACACGTACTGTTGGGGGTGGGCCTTAGAGGTAGATGGTTGGGCCACTGCCGAGACCGGGACAGCTTGAACTACCGCCTGATGGGGCCTCTTATGCCTCCTGAAGCGTTTGCCTCCTCTCGTCTGGGGGGGGCCGATTCTGGAGTCTTGCGCTTATAAGTGGGAATTCCCCACCGAGAGCGCAGACTCTGATTGGCCCGTGTAGCCTCAGACATGACGGATGTAACCTCTTCTTCAGGGAAGAGGTTAGGTCCCCAGATCGAGCTTTTAACGAGCTTGTTAGGCTCGTGGCGGATAGTAGCGTCAGCAAAAATGAATTTTCTGCACTCCAGTCTGGCCATGATAAACTCATGCAAGTCCGACTGGAAGCTCGCCAGGAAGGACTTAGCTAGGACCTGGAAAAAGGGTTCGTCTGACCCGGAGACGGCAGTAGCCTCTGTAAGACAGCCGGAGCTCAAGGACCGGCTAACTTAGTCCGGCCTCAAACTCCGCGCTTCAATAAAGATTCCGGCAGCTTAGGGAGTTGTTCACTAAACTGCGTGGAAGCGCAGAGGGGTCCAGCTTCCCTACGGTGAAAGTGGACGGGCGCCCACCCAGAACTCATTACTTCCTGGGAATACCAGGAAGTAGGATCTGTTTCCCTTAATTGAGGTAAGGGATTACCTTCAAAGCATGCTCGGGCCGTAGCCAGAGCAACTTTGTCCATGCAAGGAGTGGGAAGGTCTTCTCCCAGGGTGAACATCGTAAAATTGCCCTTGAAAGGGGTCAATTTCAGTGTTTACTGCCTGCCACTCCGTCAGAGTGCGCAGGAGAGCCGACTGAGCCTGGTCCCTAGGGATGATGACAGTCTCCTGGGAACCTTGTTCGACTGAATCCAGGCTTCTTCAGTGAGCCTTACGAAGCCTGGATAAGGGGGCAAGAGATCGGGGGGGAAGAACTCCAATTCCTCCAACCGTCTCGTGCCCAGACCTTCTACGGTAAGTTTGCCATCATGTTGGATGGCCCGGAGTGCGAACCGCCAAGGGTTACCGACATCAAACGGCGGGAGGTCCGCAGTGTCGGGGATAGAATACTGTGGTTCTGCCGGAGGTTGGCGAGCCAAACCTGCCAGTATGTTGTCATAATTGGCAAACTTATCCGAGATTTTTTCAAACCTAGAATCTAGGTCCTCCGTGAACTTTTTGTAAAGTTCAGTGGCAAGGGCTTGTGCATCAAAAGAAGGTTGGCGAGGAGGGCTTGGTTTTGCAGCCCTCTTACTCGCGCCTTTGCCGGAGGAACTAGATTTGCTCCCGGAGGCTACCGGTCCTGAAACCTTAGCCTTCGACGGGGAAGGGCGATGCCTTCTGGAAGTCGAGGACTTGTAGCCCTTCGCCTTCCATGAAGTCTTCAACTTGGGGATAGCAGACGGAGCTCTATCACCCGAGGAGGAAGACTTCACAAAACCTGCAAAAGAAGAAACTGATGAAGCAGGGGAGTCAAACAAAGGGGGGCCCGCCCCAACATCCTCACTTACCTCACCACTTACCACCTGGTCCTGCTCCGTATTCATCGGTTCCAGGTCGAGATTTAGGGCGGCAACATCCTCCGAGACCTCGGCGTACATGATATCCACTTGAGGTGGCTGGGTCGCATCCCGGATTTGTTGGATGATTGGGGTGGCAAGTTCTTCAGGCACTGCAGCCGCCACCCGCGCGCCGGGGAACAGCAAGTCCTCAACCTGGCGTCGAGGACGAGGGCTTCCCGGACGGAACATTCCTGCCGAACCCAGCCACCCAGGCCCGGAGGGATTCCAAGGCAGACTTCTTGGAAGCTTCGTCCGCCTGCAAGGAAACCAGCAGTTAGTCAGGAACGAAAAGTCAGACCGGGAATATAAACAATACACAACATGAGGAGCATGAACCGGAGGAAAGAAGACTGTCACTTACCGACTCATCCTGGATGGTTGAACAGAGAGCAAAGCAAACCTCACAACCATCGGGGTGCCAAACAACCAGGTCGTCAAGCCGGACCGCACAACCAGCGTGGGTCCGGCATACTACGTGCCCGTAGGGTTGTTGAAGGGAGGCGGTACACCCCGGCTCCTCACAGCGAACAGTCTGTAAAAATAAAAGTACATGAACCTCACACTCTAAGCAAACTAAAGCCGGCAAGGCCGAAACTCAACTACAACCGAATACTCCGCGGAGAAGAACTCCTATTATAAACTGGGCCAATAAGCTTTTTAAATGCACAGAGTGGAAGGTAATGATTCAGACCCCGGAGGACTGGGAATGAAGGAACGAGAAACCAGGAACCAAACCATAAGGGCTGCCAGAAAATAACAGCGGAGCCCCAGGTGTAGGACCGATTCACGGATATATGGATAAACAGATTTATCTAAGATTAAAACAAAATAATAATAATAATAATAATAAAAATAACAAGTGATGGTAACACCGGAGACCTGGAGGTGTCCGTTACACTTACGTGATAAAGAAATCTTCCCACCCTTACCTCCCCGCCGGAGAAACAAAACGGGTAAAGTGTTCTATGTTCATAACATTATGGCATGGAGCCACACATTTCACCCTAACTTCAGTGAGCCCGATAGGGAGATGAGAGGTATGAGAAAGTGATTCGAACACGCTCGAAAGCAAAACAAACCACCCACCCCACCACAGCGATGCTGGGGACGGTATGGGAGGGAGCGAATCCTCTACCAATAGGAGGAGTCCCTGAACTCGGAGAAAACGCCATCTAGCGTCACCCGCACGAGTCGCAAGGCTGAGGGGGGGGGTGGAGAGGAGTAGGCTACCCAGAAGGGGACAGGAGACAGGGAGAACGTGACACCCGCTCAACTGCATCCTTCCTCCAAATGAACTTGAAGGGTAGCCTACTCCAGGAGCTACACAACCTGAAGCCCAACTCCTGCTAGGCTAAGCAGTTTAATATAATATTTCAACCTAGTATAGGTTAGGAAAGAGTAAGGGGTGTAAAAGGAGAGGAGGAACCAGCAGGGAGAGAAATTTTGTGCCGAGAGCCAACCAGGACCGAAAAGGGGGGGGTAAGGAGGCGACTAGCCTAGAGGAAACACATCCAAAGAACTCGATTCCCAAATGGAGGAAGAGAACTAAGGGGCTCACTCTAACCACCGTAAAACGACCCCGGAGGAAACAGCAACCAAAACTCCTCAACCTGATCTGCACCCAGGGCAAGGGGATGGAGCTTACACTACAAAATACCATCACACATAAACAGTCAAAATAAAATTAAGTTTAGGAGCGAGCCTACCACGGGAAGGGGAGAGGCTTATTCACCGGTTTTAAACCACACAACCAAAAAAACAATAAACAAAAATAATTAAATATACTAAAAATAAAAAGAAGAGCACCATCTTCAAGTATAAAATAATAGCCTACTGAGACTAAAATGAAAATGAACCCAACCTGGGGGGGTACTTGGACGGGCATCACTCTAAGAAAGGCCGAGCCAGGCCAATAATGCAAAACAAAAACTAAAAAGGGAGGGGAGCCATTTCAAGGAACCACCAGGAAGGAATTCAAGGGGTTAAAACCTTTCTATAACGACGAGGAGACAACTCCAACCTGAAAAGAACAGAAGGAGTCGCCTGCATGGGTCGACATGGCTTGATTGGGGACGCCTTGCTTCATAAGAAGATCTCAATATTTATGAAAACACGAGACCAAAACAGCCAAAAATAGATCAAAAACCCCACAAGAAGATGGTACTTAACTTAGAGATGGAAAAGGTGCTCGATGCCATTGCAGATGATGAAAACAATCCGAAAAAGGGGACGAGCACATAATAAAAGAAACGAACGATATCACGTGTTAGAAAATGGAATGAAGTAGGTGGCGCTGGTGTCGCCGCCCTGGCGGGTGTTGAGTGTGGGAGCTGTAACGGCTCACCGCTTCTTTTACGGGGTTTTGATAAGGAGAGATCTTTCGAGTATATTTCCATGGTAGTGGTATTTCACTCACCCTTCATTATACCGACGTCTTCCTAAAAGACGATCGACTGGGGGTAGTAACCCCAGCTTTCCTGAAAGCTCTTTTTTCTCTGGTATATCTAGCATTGTTATACCTAGAAATTCGTGCTGTAATGGAATTTCACCGCTGACACGGGACTGGACTCAGAAAAAAGACACATGTAGAAGGGCGGTCCAAACCAATCGCTATATGAGACGCGGATGGTAAATGGCCGACCATTTACGATCAAGCGTAAACAAATTAATCCAAAAATATCAATGTCATCCGTTAACATATAAATTAGTGAAAATAAATAGCATAACTGCCATTACCATCTCAGAGAATATACCCGTGAGCTGGAGGAGGAATGGGTCCAAGGATAAAATGGAATTATGATCACAAAGGCGAGAGGGGGAAATCTTCATAGCCTAAGAGAAGAGAGGACCAGCGCCTCCCCAGGGAAGGGTAATTGAAAAAAACTAACTGAGAGGGACGAGGAGTGAATATGAAATTATTTAAAAACACATAAAAACATATTATCATATAAAAGGGGCAAAGTCTCACCGTAAAACCACACAAAGACTGAAGGTCACGTGAGGTGAGGAGCAAAGCGCCGAGACCGGCGTTATATTCAACCTCCTAATTATTGAATTAGAAGGTAAATAAAGAGCCTCAGCCACCTAAAAACAAAAGGGAGATGGTACTCAATTTTTCGGTGAAGAAAATTCCTGGATGGAAGACATAATATCGCACAGAAAAAGGCAAATGAAGCACATTTGTTGATAACAACAACTTTTTTGCTTGACGCGCATAAAAATGGAATGACAATATTTCTTTGAGTTGTTGGTAGTCGGGGGCTGGTGCGGCGTTGTTAACGGCACCTCGCTCTGGGGGATTTTGAGATTGGGAATATCTACAGGGCAGAGGCCTGTGGTAGTGACAACACTCACCCTTTCCTATACACGACTCCATTTTATGGAATCGCACTGGGGTAGTAACCCCAGCATTGCATTTAGCTTTTCTCTGGTATGTTTAGCAATGAATTTACCTAGAAATGTGTGCTAGATGGTAATTTCACCGGGTGACACAGGTCAAAGCCCAGAAAATCCTTATGAAAGGCTGATGATATCTTTTTAAGTTTTTCAGGTTTATTATTATTTTTTTATTTTTTATTTTTTCCTTCTCGAGTCTTTATGGCTAGCATTTATAAGGATTAGAGTACCGGATTCGAGCACCCCTAGACCTTCTGATGATGCTGTTCTGGCACAGATGATGACCTCTGCACCCACCTTGGAGATTGAAATTTCTCCAAATGTTGATGACTTCTCAAAAAATAAATTGACAAAAAGCAGTAATAACAAATCTCCTGATCCCACTCCAGACTTCCCCTCCCCTGGACCCTCTAGCCATGCTTCATTGATGACGATTTCAAGTAAGGACATGAAGAAATCTCCATCCAAAATTAAATCCTCAACACAGCCAGGTTGTGTGAAAAATTTGAGAATGCTCCATATCGAAGACTTATCAGTCTGTTGTGATTATGAAATGATCTCAACAGCTTTGAAATCATTTGGAACTGTTGTAGAAATCAGGATGAACTTTATTGATATTGAATCTAAATGGGAAGCGTGGGTACCTTTAGTAGCCATGATGATGCTCTTAAAGGCTAGTAGTATGATAAGTGCCATGCAAATAGGTCAAGCTACAGCATGAGGAGCATTAACAAAGTTCTCAAAGACATGGACGCTTATGGATAAACCAAGGAAAAAGCAGAATGCAGAAATAAGAACTCCTAAACCTCCTATGTGGGTGGTAGCTTCAGCCAAGGAGAAAAATTATAACTGCTATAAATTTTGCAGGTTTCTTCAGAAAAAGGTGGGAGGAATAAAGAGCAGTGATATTTCTTGTTTTGGGAAGAACACTTCTTATTCATGCCAAATCCAAAACCCAAGCATATACAGTATATATGAAGATACAGATATGATTATATTTACAGTATAATATATAGTTTTAGATATTTCTTACATGAAACTTTTAATTTTTTTTTTATTTTCTCATTTAATTTTATTACAGCATCAATAACCTAGATGTTGTGATGTCAGTTTTAACAACCATAATCAATCGATCTTTGTTCTATATTGCCAAACCCTAATCGGTATCTGGAATAAAGAAAATTATTGATAACCTGTGACTACTTTGGGCCAAAAATTTATCATGGTTGCTGGGATTTATTAATTAGGAGCTAAGCCATTTCGTCACCTTTCAATTTCTTTTGTAAGCTTCTGTGAGGATAAACAGCCACTATGCTATTAAAAAACAGGTTTTGTCATGAGAAAAACCTATTTTTGTTAGCTGTGGTGAGCCCTCAAACCCACCCACTTTCCCAGACAAAAAGCCATAAGATTGCAGTGAACATTTATCTTGCACAGACCTGGCGTGTAATGAGGAAGTAGCCAACATATGCACTGTTGTCACATCTGTGTGAGTAAGACGAAGGCTAAAGCTGAGGCAGTTGATGTGTGGACAAGAGACAGAGCTCTCCTGTCCTGAGTCCTGTCATTTGTACTCTATCACTGTGCCAACATGCATTATTCTTTGAGATTGGTTGGTCTGTCTTATGGAGCCCAAGGGGAACCATGCACGTGTAACTACTTTGAGGACTCACAGTGGCTACCAAAAATAAGTTTTCCCATATCAAAACCTGTTTATTATAACTGGAGCTAAATTATAAAAATCCTTTTATTTTTATTATTATTATTATTATTATTATTATTATGATTGGAGCTAAATTTTTGTTGTTGTTTAGAAATTTGATTTTTTGGTAGTTGGTTTAGCATTCTTTTTTGGATTTTTATTTTTTACAGGTAATTTATTTAGGTCCTTTTTGGAGGTTTCAATTTTCTGAGTTGGGAAGACAGCCAATAGCCCCAGGAAGCTGGTATGACTCCCTCAGAACAGGTGACCATCTTCCCCCAACTGATAGTCCTCCCAGTGGTCTCCCCAACCTGTCAAGGAGGCATCCATATGTATTGTTACTCGTACAAACGGTGGAATCAGGTTGGCCTATTTGCCAAAAACACCTTCCAGGTCCACGGACAGAGTATCTTCTCAATCTCAGATGAAGGCAATCTCAAGGCCTTTTCCTGACATCATTTTCATTGGTTTCTTTATGTCTATATTCTATGAAATTTCTTGTATATTAGGCTGTTTTTTGTTATATTCTTGTTTTAATCATGTGTGTCTGTCTCTTGTCTCTTCCTATGAATTTTTGTAGAAAGTACCAGTGATGGGTTGATCACATCTCTCCTTACAAATTCATTTTGATCAACACATTTAGGTGAGGCCTCTGTTCGATTGGTTCGTTATTTGTGATTTTGGTGGGTTAATTTTGTTTGGTTCTTGATATTGGCTGTTGCCCTTTTGTATTTCCTACTTTGGTTTAACAATGGATTAGATTTCTGTGGTCATTAGTATTTTGTTTATGTTTTAAAGACATACCTAAAAGATGGTTCTTGTGTTATAATCTTGATGGTTGAGAAGTGTTATTTTGGTGGTTTCTTCTAATTCTTCTATGATGTTTTTGTTTATTTCTTCAGTAATGATAATAATATAATATACTAATAATAATAATCAACTTCCAATTGTAATCGTACCTTATATGGGATAAAGTCCTTAATGCTACAGGCAGTCCCCAGTTAACGGTGGGCTCGGTTAATAGCGATTCGGTTTTATGGCGCTTGTCTAGCAACGAAAATCAGCAATTTTCGGCGCCGAAAATTGCCGATTTCCACTTATCGGCGCCAGTAATTGGATATTGGCGCCGATACATACCTAACAGAGGTGCCGATAACCAAAAATCGGTGCTGATAACCCCCGAAAGTTGCCGAAATCGCCGATTTTCGGTTATTATCACACCCTCAGAAACGGAACCCCGCCGATAACCAGGAACTGCCTGTATATTCTTTCTGTAT
The DNA here is from genome assembly GCF_040412425.1 of Macrobrachium rosenbergii. Taxonomy (NCBI): domain Eukaryota; kingdom Metazoa; phylum Arthropoda; class Malacostraca; order Decapoda; family Palaemonidae; genus Macrobrachium; species Macrobrachium rosenbergii. The sequence continues at coordinate 62,434,786 of NC_089761.1, forward strand.
TGTACTTTTATCTCATCTTTATTCTAATTTTTTTTATCTTGTATAATTTTATTTGTTCACTTTTATGTATTATAAGGTTAGTTTGGTTGTGATTACCTTTCTGGGTTGTGGCTTTGTATGTAGATTTTTGCTGGATCATTAAACCCTCTGACTTTTAGGTCCAATTTAGCTTGTTATGGACATTCCATTTTTATCTTTAAGTACTGTAATCCTGTTATATATACTGTATAGTGTTCATTCTTGCATGGCAATTCTGACCAAATTTGCATGTTGTTTTACAACAGTTTTTGCATTTTGTATGATCATGTGATCTAAAAGGTGCACATCACGAGTGGCGATAACATTTTTAGCTGGGCCCATAATTACTTCAATTTTTGCATTGTAAGAAATTAGGTACACATGTCATAACATTTCCACAGTGATCTAAAGTTTTAATTTTTGGCAGATCTAGTCCTTCAAATTTAATTTTTGTTACTTTGAAAGAGGTTTCTCTATTTTTCTTACTAAGAATAATATAGATTTAACAATCTTGTATGTTATCGTGTCTTCATAGGAGTCTAATGAAGTATTTTTTCAATTGGTTCATCTTCATTATTTGTCAGTATGATTGTTCCTTGTACACTGTTCATTGTGTCACGTTTTGTTACTTTTAACTTTGGAGAGAACTACTTTAAAGGTTGTATTGCAAGGTAACTCTCAGAATGATTTTTTTGCAGTGCTTCAGCGAATCATTTTTTGTTTTCAATTTTTATGAAAGTCATTTCAGCTGCTGGTATGCTTAACAGGTAGTTTTCAAGTTTTATGGAAGTAGCTTACCAAGTAATTACTTAGCTAGCGATTATGCTAAATTCAGAATTTGCGGTAACATGTCAGTTGCAAAGCGGCGGGGTGACAGGCCCCGCCCACTGCAATGGGAGCTTAGGAGTGACTTACTGCCAGCAGCGTCATTCTCTTTTATGCCGTGCTGCTGACAGCACGTCACGTTCTGCAGCCCTACCTGATTCGTCGGTTCTTGCATGCTTGCCGAAGTCAGTAAAGTATATTTCACTTGTTTGACAAGCTGTTGCTTTTTTTATTTCGTCATTGCATTTAGATTCTTCTTCCAGTAACTATGTCGGATTCTAGCTCTTCCAATCGTCGTTATTGTAGCAAAGGCTGTAAGACTAGATTAACTAAGCTTTGTTTTGATGCACATTCCATGTGCACTAAGTGTAGGGGGGTAGGTGTGTTCGAGAGAGAATACACGTTCAGAGTGCAAGGACTGGGATGAATGTAAATGGAAGGGGCTTGAATCTCATCTTAATAGACTTGAGAAGAATAGGCTAAGGAAGGCAGCTGCTCGAGCTGAAAGTGGGGCCTCTGTTAGTAGAGATTCTTCACCTAAGCTTAAGACTGACTCTAGCCTAGCTCTTCCTTCTACTCTTGGACACACTCTCTCTAATTCTCAGTACTCCCTCTAATCCTCCACATACTCCCGTGCTTCTGATCCTGATGCCAAAGTGCCTTGAGTCCAGAATTGAGTCCAAATTTAACAAGAAAATTACTCTAGTGGTTAGTTCAGTGTTGGAGATAGGGGCATCCCTACATGTCCTTATGGACAAAGTTTTTTGTGACAAAGTTAGTGATGAAGTGTTAAGTGAAGTGTCAGTGGAGGAGGTGGTTTCCCATCCTGTCAGTGCTCCTAGACCAAGGTCACTGTCCCGCTCCCCTGTACCTGGAAGAAGACATACTGGAGGTCCAAGGGAGGCTGGCGGGGTTTGCCCATGGGTTGCTGCCCCCTCAGTCGAGCCTGTTACTAGATCCCAGGCATGTTGCTGGAAGTGCACCACATGTCTTCTAGCTTGGACTGAGATTTCAACCGCGGGTGTCATAGACGCTTCCGTGATTCATCCCGGCCACTGAAAAGGCACATGGACAACTCAACTCCTGCTTCCCCATTGCCTGTCAAGCATCAAAGGGACACCTTCGACAATCTGCTTCTGTCTTGTAGCTATGGCGTGAATCCTTCAGTTTTTTGCCTCGGTTCAGCTTCCTGCACACCCATGGGATTCTCCTGTTTTGTTCTCTCGCAAGGATTCCAAACCTACAAAGCGTCAGTCTAAGTGTCTGTCGCCCGAGGCCCTGTCTCGCCTCAAAGCGCCCGCTCCCGAGAGCCCAGTTCCAGCTCCCTTGCTCCCAGCGTCTGCTCCTATGTGCCCAGCTCTTGCTCCCACATGCCCAGCTCCCGCTCCTGCACAGCCAGCACCTGCTCCCGTGCATCCAGCTGTGGACTCCAAGCTCCCAGCGCCACCATCCAGACACTAGATTCCTACTCAGCATCAACCGTCGTCTTCTCTTGACTGCCAAGTTTCCGTCTTGGAGCCAGACAACCCCTTGTTGGCACCCATCAAGGAACAGCTGTCAGAAATCTTTAGCTTCATTAGGAAAGCACCCTCTTCGAAACCTTGTCAAGAATTGTCCCTGTCTCCAGTCTCTTCAGAAGACGAAGATGCTTCTCCTCCCACAGCTTACGCATCTCTTCTTTGGTTCCTCCTGGCGAGTTTTCTTGCCTTTTTTGCCCTGGGTGCTCTTTCATCTTCTGCTTCTTCCTTCCCTATGAGAAGCCTTCTCAACACTCTTGGCTTCCCAAGATGATGCTTTCTTCCTCCTCTAAGAAAGCTATGAAAGAGATTGAAGACTGGCTCTCAGTGAAGAGAGAGGAGGGCAAAGCAACTTTTGCCCAGCATGCTTCTCATCTTATCAAGAGGAAATATCAGCTGTATATCACTGGGGAAGCTACCTCTCTGGGAGTCGTTGTCCCCTCCCAAGGGGACTTCTCTGGCCTTATCAACTCTTTCTGTCGGTCAGCCTTTGCTTCGGCCAAAGTTTTCTTCCCTTCTTCAGAACTGGACCATCTCGTTAAGAACCTCTTCAAGTTTTTTTATATTCTTAGTTTTCTGGACTGGACATTCGAAGCCCTTGCAAAGAAGATAGAGGACTTTAAAGGGCTGGGATGAACTCTTCGCAGCAGACCTGTTCAGTGTTCTTTCTTGCACTGACAAAGCCATCAGGGACGGCTTTTCAGAACTTGCGGCTCTTTACGCTTTCAGATTTCTTAAAAAGGTAGAACTTTGGTGCTCGTTCACCAGAAGAGGAGTCACATTTTCACAGAGATCGGCCTTGTTATTTTCTCAGTTAGATTCTTCTCACCTCTTCCCCCAGTTGATCGTGGAAGAGATTGCATTGCATCTTCAGAAGAAATCCACTCAAGACCTGCTTGCACAGTCTTCTAAATGCCCCGAGTTCTAGTCTTCATTGTTCATCCCTAAGATGATCTCTCTGCTACAACAGCATCCCTTTCATGAGAATAAGCCCAAATTGCAAGTTAGACCTTCCTCCAATCTCTGGTTCTAATCAAGATCTTTTAAGAAGAACTCCTCCTCCACGCTGCCATCCAAGAAGTGAACCACAAGTCCTTTGTGCCCCAGTAGGAGCCAGACTTCTCTTTTTCTGGGTTGGATCGTCAAGGTGTTAAAGGAGGGCTACTGCATCCAGTTCTCGGAAAACCCTCCTTTAGTGTCCTCTCTTATCGCCTTGATAGCCTACTCATGAGATTCAGAGAAACATTTGGCCCTTTTGAAGGAGGTATTCTCTCTCCTTCTAAAAAGAGCATTAGAAGAAGTCGAGGACGTTACTCCCAGGGCTTCTACGAAGCGTCATGGGGTTGGAGACCGGTCCTGAAAGTAAACGCCTTCAATCTCTTCGTAAGATGGAGACGAACCAGTCACTCATGGCTTCCATTCACCCAGGCGATTGGATGATCACTCTGGATATGCAAGACGCATGCTTTCATATCCCCATCCAACCAGTTTCCAGGAAGTATCTCAAGCTCGTCTTCCAGTTTTGGTCCCTCTTCTACGGCCCCTCAGGTATTCTCCCAAGTCCTCTCCCCTCTCACCAAATGGCTTCATCTAGTCGGCGTAAACATCAGCCTTTACCTGGACGACTGGCTTCTTAACGACATTCCCCTTCAAAGGAGAAGTGCATGAAGGGCCTTCAGACAACTCTCTGACTTTCTCAAGATCTAGGAATTCTTTTAAGTATCCAGAAATCCCAGTTAGCCCTATACAGGAGATTCTTTATTTGGGGATGATTCTTCAGGTTTTTCTATCCCCCAAGAGAATCACAAACTGCCTCCAGATGATTCACAGTTTCCTCGCCCTTTTGTTATGTTCGGCCCGTGAGTGGATGAGCCTTTTAGAGACTCTGTCATCTATCGAGACGTTCATCAAGTTGGGCGGGTTGCTCACAAGAGTTCTCCAATTCTACCTCAAAGCCAACTGGGACAGGAAGACTTATCCGGACTCTGTCATCTTTCCCATCACTCAGGAGATAAAATTGGACCTCCAGTGGTGGCTGTCCGAGCCCCAACCTAGACTTCTACTCAGATGCTTCGGATCTAGGCTGGGGAGCTCTTCTAGGGAGTCAAAGTTTCTGGGATGTGGTCCTTGGAGGCAATCAATCCTCATATCAATGTAAAAGAACTGAAGGCCATTCATCTAGGTCTCCAACATTTCTCAGCCTCAGCTCTCAACAAGTGGTTGTTCATGCGGACAACACCACCACTCTTTTATATATCAGGAAACAAGGGGGCACTCGTTCCTTTTCCCTCTGCCAGACTACAAGGGACCTACTTTGGGCGCACCAAGATCAAGTGACGCTGGTCACTCATTTCATTCAGGGGAAATTAAACATTCTGGCAGGTGAGTTGAGCCGTTGGAAGCAGGTCCTTCCTGCTGAGTGGACCTTGGACCACAGGATGTGTGTTGACCTTGGGAGATTGTGGGGCTAACCATCCTTAGACCTGTTTGCCACCTCAATAAACAATCGCCTTCCTCTCTTCTGCTCTCCAGCCCCAGATCCCCTGGCATGGGCGACGGACGCCATGCTCATAGACTGGTCGGGCCTGGACTTAGGGAGGTCCTAAACAAGTTTGTGTCACACTGCAACGCTTCAATGACACTCATAGCGCCGTTTTGGCCCACGAAGGAGTGGTTCCTGGACCTTCTACGTCTTCTGGTAGACATCCCAAGGCTGCTTCCCCAAAGACCATGGCTACTCAAACAACTTCACTTCAAGACATACCACCAAGGGTTGTCTGCTCTCTCTCTCTGACAGGCTTCAGATCATCAGGATACTTGTCAGAGCAGCTGCGGAAGCTATTGTGAAGTACAGACGACAATCTACTTGCAATATCTACCAGTCAGAGTAGACAGTGTTCCATCAGTGGTGCCTTAGACATCACATCTCGTCTTCTGAGACATCTTTAGCCCAGATTGCAGATTTTCTCCTTTACGTGAGGACCTCTAGAAGTCTTTTCTCGTTCACCATTAAAGGATACCAAGCGGTGGTACCTCGGTGTTTAAACACAAAAAGTATGGATCTTTCATCTAACCAGGATCTTATTACCTCATTAAGTCATTTGACGTTCCAAGCAGAAGAAATCTGGTTTAGTGCCTTGGAACTTGGATGTAGTCCTTAAGTGGCTTACGAGTCCCCCATTCAAGCCACTCAGTTCTGCTTCCCTCAAGAACCTTATGCGGAAGACCCTCTTTCTAGTAACCCTGCCTACTGCCAGATGTGTTAGTGAGCTGCATGCGATTGACAAGAGGGTAGGCTTCTCCCAGGGAGATGCAGTGTGCTCTTTCACCTTAGGCTTCTTAGCCAAGAATGAAGATCCCTCTAAACCTTGGCCTCGCGCCTTCCACATTAAGAATTTAATGGATATCCTGGGCCTGGATGAAGAAGAGAGGGTTCTTTGCCCAGTCAGAGCCCTGAGGTACTATCTGCATAGGACCAAGATGATCAGAGGACCTACGTGCAACCTCTGTTCTGTCAAGAATCCTTCTCGTCCTCTTTCAAAGAATGCCCTTTTGTTCTTTATTAAAGATCTGATCTCCGAACCGCATTCCCAGATTCAGGAAGACTCTTTCCCGTTGATCAAAGGTAAAGTTCATGAAGTCAGAGCAGTGGGTACCTCTCTCATCTTCAGGTACAATTTATCCCTCTCGTCCATTCTTCAGTCAACCTTTTGGAGTTGCAAATTGATCTTTGCATCTAATTATTTGAAAGAAGTGGAAACAGTATTTGAAAATTTGCAGTAACCTCAGACCTTTAGCAATGGCTGGCATGGTATTGGGGGAAGAAGCATGGGAGAGATCTAGTCTCTCTTCTGTCTCTTTGCCTTGATGTAGGGTGTCGAGTTTTTCGGGGATCCTGGGGGTGCTTTGTACCTGTTCTTTGGATGGGTAGTGGTTTGTCATGTCAGGGTGGGTGACAGTGGTTTCTGGTTGTTGGTTTGTGATAATGCACCCTGGCCCCCTCAATGTGAGACGACCTTGACATGGTGAGGGGGACTCTTGAACCCCAGGAATATGTTCCCGGGTTTTGAGTCCAAGAGTCCCATATATCATTATATATTTGTTTGGATTAATTTTAGTGGAATTTTCCACTTTTGCTAAAATTTATTGGACCTGTTAAATAGGAAAAGATATCATAACTCGGACTGGGTTTATGTCCGAAGCTAAATAGTGGGAACTGTGGTAGGACCATCAACTGCCTGATAATGTTCAGAACTGAGAGTTGTCAGATTGATAGCCCGAAGGCAGAACTATTCTTTAGGGCTGGACTACGGATTCCAGGGGGTCTGGTTCTGGGCATAGGACTCCCGGCATTCTGTCTGGTTTGCCCATAACATGATTAGGGTGGGGATGATTGTATTCTTGTAGTACTCTCAGTCTTTGGCTTACACTTGGGCCACTCTACTCATGTTGTGCCATCCCCTGTGGGGTAGGGTAGGGGCGGGACATTTAGGAGTCAGTTCTCACTTGTGCCATTGGTGGAAGAATAAACTCCAAGAAAGGCCGATGATATCTTTTTAAGGTTTTCAGGTTTTAAGGGTTTTTTTTCTTTTACCTCCAGTCTTTATGAGTAGTAATTATAGAGATTCGAGTACCCCTGGGCCCTTTGATGGAACTCTCAGCACAGTTAATGACTGCTGCTCCAGTACAGGGCAAATCTTCTGGTATGGAAATGGACAATTCTCTGGGTAATCCAAATAATCAAAATCAGGGTGTTATTAAAACTTTAATACAGTATACAACACAGAAAAAGAGTAAATATCGACATGACCCAACCTTGACTCACTTCGACTCCCTCTTTGGGAGTGGAAGTTGGTTAAGGCTTCTAACCATGGAAGCTGACCAAAATATTTCAGATTTAAAATTAGAAAATTAATTATTAAATAGGCATCCAACGGCAGAAATGTGTCGTTCAAACAAATGAAGAAGACTTGGCTTATAGAACCCACAACAAAAAGTCAGTCCAAAGACTATTTGTCTTTGAAAAATAAAGATAACATTAATGTGAAAGTGGAAGAATACAATACTATGAAGAGTATTCAGGGTACCATTGTACTTCCTGAAAATAACAATGAACCAATCAAAAAGAAAATGCTATTAGACTCTCAAAAAGAGATACCGTAAGGTCAAGTATTGTGAAGTATATGTTGTACCAAATAAAAAAAAAGCAATAAACAAATATTAAAAATAGCAAAAATAAAATTTGAGGTTGAAGATCTACCACAAGAAATAAAAATTTTAGGCCAAAACAGGGAGTTAGACCGTTTGTCCCAAAGCCACTATGTCAAAATTGCAGTAAGCATGGGCACACAAAGAAATGAACCGGTATGCACTTATTGTGGATCTCTTGAACATACCACACAAGGGAAGTGCAATGAACCAAAGTGTGTAAACATGGGCAAAATCATCATGCAAGATCCAAAGAATGTATGTACTACATATACAATACGGAATTAAAAATGTTACAAGAAAGAACAGGGATCTCTATAAAAGAGGCTAAATTAGACTTGAAAGTGAGAGGAATTTGAGATCATGCTAAGAAACTTATATTCTTTGATAACAAAAACCAATAATGAATCAAAAAAACATACAGATAGAAGTAATAAAATCCAGATAAATAAATCTCAAGAAATTGATGCTTTGCAGAAAAAAACTAAAATGGTCAAGAATCAGGAAACAGGTACAAAGGATATGGATAACATTTTGTCAGATTCATTTGAAATGTTAATGCAAGTAGGAGCACAAGTAGATAACACTACAGAAGTAACAGATGAAAGTTGTGAAGGACTGGAAATTAAAGATAAAAAGAGACCTTTGGAGAGAACAACACCCAAAACAAAAAACCAACTTTTATTAGAGCAACATCAGTTAAACCAAAGACAAAGGATGTGAAGCAAGAACAAAAACAAGCTAAGAATATACCTTACCTCCTAAAATAATAGTAAAACCTATGGATACAGATATCCAAAACACCGAAAAGTGGAAGACAACCGTACCATAGATAACAATGACCGTCAAGGGAGAAGAGATTACTCCATCACCAATAATTGGTACAACAAGAACAAATAAAGAAAAAAATATACATGATATCACATGTGGATGTAATGAATGCTTCATTGCATTGTGCAATAACAAAAAAACAACAAAAGATGGTTTAACAAACATCATAAGAAATTTTATGAAATATAGAAAAAAAAAAGAAACCACTGATTTAAGCTACCCATGAAAAAGGTTGCACACGCATTGAGCACTTAGTATATTATAAAGAAAAACAAATGAATGTCATAAATTAAAAGAAAAAATCAAAGTTGATAATATAAAAAAAGAAAGCAAAACTCGACTGCTATAACAAAATATTTTCGATAGCTATATTATACAATGGAACATAAGTGGTCTACAATCCAGATTACACCTGGGAGAAATACAACGATTACTAAAAGAATATGAACCAATGATATGTTTACAACATGTCAACAAAATTGTATCAGCAATAGGTAAATACACCTTAGCATCAACATCACAAGAGGAAGAAGGAAATTTAGGTACAGCCATATATGTACATAACAAAGCAGTTTATGACAAAATACCTGGAAACATTACTGACTTACAAATATCAGGTATTAAAATACGAATAAAAAACGATAATTATGCAATTGATAACTTACACAACCAACCTAATAAAAATTACGACATTGATAAACTTCAAGAATTACTTAACCCTCTAACGCCGACTGGATGTATTTTACGTCAACAAAAGTTGTCTGTCAGGTGCCAAGTGGACGTAAAATGCTTCGACTACAAAAAGTTTTTTTAAATATTCGCAGAAAAATACTTACAGGCCTCGTTTGCGAAAAATTTTAAATCGCGCCTTGAGGGATGCTGGGAGTTCACGGATCACCCTGTTGTTTTGTTTACAAGTGTGACCCAGCTGCGCATGCGCGAATTTCTTCCATATCCCAAAAGAAAGCATCAGCTAACTCTGCTGAAAATCTCAGAAATTCTTCAGTCACTTTGTCGTAATTTTTGCACCATTTTCTATTAGCTTTTACATAAAGTTTTATGTATGAAAATGTGCGCAGTTTCATGTAAAATACAACAAAAAATAACTCATGATTGTAGCTTTTATCAGTTTTGACATTTTCATATAAATCACGATAAGTGCCAAAATTTCAACCTTCGGTCAACTTTGACTCGACCGAAATTCTCGAAAAATGCAATTGTAAGCTAAAACTCTTACATTCTAGTAATATTCAATCATTTACCTTCATTTTGCAAGAAACGAGAAGTCTCTAGCACAATATTCCGATTTATGGTGAATTTTTGAAAAAACTTTTTCCTTACCTCCATGGGCGCTAACTCTGCTGAAAATCTCAGAAATTCTTTCGTCACTTTGTCTTAATTTTTGCACTGTTTTCTATTCACCGTTACATAAAGTTTTATATATGAAAATGTGTGCAATTTCATGTGGAATACAACAAAAAATAACTCATGGTTGTAGCTTTTATCAATTTTGACATATTTTCATATAAATCACGATAAGTGCCAAAATTTCAACCTTCGGTCAACTTTGACTCGACCGAAATGGTCGAAAAATGCAATTGTAAGCTAAAACTCTTACATTCTAGTAATATTCAATCATTTACCTTCATTTTGCAACAAATGAGAAGTCTCTAGCACAATATTTCGATTTATGGTGAATTGCTGAAAAAAACTTTTTCCTTACCTCCGCGCGCGGTAACTCTGCTGAAAATCTCAGAAATTCTTTAGTCACCTTGTCGTAATTTTTGCATCATTTTATATTAGCCATTACATAACATTTTATATATGAAAATGTGCGCAATTTCATTTAGAATACAACAGAAAAATAACTCACGGTTGTAGGTTTTATCAGGTTTTAAATATTTTCATATAAATCATGGTAAGTGCCAAAATTTCAACCTTTGGTCAACTTTGACTCGACCAAAATGGTCGAAAAATGCAATTGTAAACTAAAACTCTTACATTCTAGTAATATTCAATCATTTATCTTCATTTTGCAACAAACGAGAAGTCTCTAGCACAATATTCCGATTTATGGTGAATTTTTGAAAAAAACTTTTTCCTTACCTCCACGCACGCTAACTCTGCTGAAAATCTCAGAATTTCTCTAGTTACTTTTCATAATTTTTGCACTGTTTTATATTACCATTACATAAAGTTTTATATATGAAAATGTGCCCAATTTCATGTAGAATACAACAAAAAATAACTCATGGTTGTAGCTTTTATCAGTTTTGAAATATTTTCATATAAATCACGATAAGTGCCAAAATTTCAACCTTTGGTCAACTTTGACTCGACCAAAATGCTCGAAAAATGCAATTGTAAGCTAAAACTCTTACAATTCTAGTAATATTCAATCATTTACCTTCATTTTGCAAGAAACGAGAAGTCTCTAGCACAATATTCCGATTTATGGTGAATTTTTGAAAAAACTTTTTCCTTACCTCCATGGGCGCTAACTCTGCTGAAAATCTCAGAAATTCTTTTGTCACGTTGTCTTAATTTTTGCACTGTTTTCTATTCACCGTTACATAAAGTTTTATATATGAAAATGTGCGCAATTTCATGTAGAATACAACAGAAAATAACTCATGGTTGTAGCTTTTATCAATTTTGACATATTTTCATATAAATCACGATAAGTGCCAAAATTTCAACCTTCGGTCAACTTTGACTCGACCGAAATGGTCGAAAAATGCAATTGTAAGCTAAAACTCTTACATTCTAGTAATATTCAATCATTTACCTTCATTTTGCAACAAATGAGAAGTCTCTAGCACAATATTTCGATTTATGGTGAATTTTTGAAAAAAACTTTTTTTTTACATCCGCGCATTACGAATTCATGCATCATTTTGTGATAATATTTTCTCTGTGTTGCTTTGATTGTTTTACAATTTGTTATATACCAAAATCATCGCAATTTAGGGTACAATACAACGAAAAAAAATAACTCATTAGCTTTAACCATTTTGCTCACAGCGCGATTTGTATACAGTTATATATGAAATTTTTTTTTTGAGCTGTCATATATTCCTATATTTATATATGATAATGATATTTTTTTTTATTTCTGATGGTTGCATACTAAACTTCAGGCAATGAGAAAAAAAGGAGCCAAAAATTAACTCTTAATCTTAAAAACTAAGCATGCTGTGATTTTTAAAAAAACTTTCTTTCCACTTCGGCACTAACTCTCAAACCCCGTCGGCATACGCAGACACTTTTGTAAATAGAGGCTCGGCATTTAAGGGTTAACAGTACCAAGGAACCGGCATTAATAGAGGTGATTTTAATGCTCACAACCCAATATGGGACTGTAATTGTATAAACTCAAATAGAGCAGGAAGTAAAATAGAAGAATTCATCGATTCAAACAATATGTGCTGTATAAATGATATCGAAATCCACACATATTTTTCAAAATCGCAAGGAATGTTTTCTTCAGTAGACTTAACTCTATGTGCAACACGCATAGTATACAGATTGGATTGGAATACAGTTGATGACTTGCACACCAGTGATCATTTCCCAATATTAATTACATTATTACCAAATAATCCTGCCAAGCGTGTCCCTCAATATAACATTTATACAGTATAAAGCAGAGTGGGAACTATATGAATTCCACACTAGTAATATCCCACCATTTGAGTATATACAAGATCATAATGAAACAAATCGATTTCTTGTTGATTTAATTAAAAATGCTGCTGATAAAGCAATACCAAAATCAAAATCTCATCCAACAAAACACAAAGTCCCATGGTGGTCAGAAAAACTAACAGAATTAATAAAAATAAAACACCAAATGGGAAGAGGTTAGATAATTTGAATAGAAAGTTCAGTAAAATGAATAAAACATTACTGATATTGGAAGAAAATTTGCAAAACACTGACTATATTGTTACTAGAAATTGACACATTAAAGCCTCTATGGAACAAAATATGTGCAAATTAAAAAAAGATAATTCAAGGAAGAATCATTTCATGGAGGAAATATTTGTCAGATCTCTCTAATAATACTCCCATACAAAAAATGTGGGAAAAATTCAGGAAAATAAATGGTAGCCATGTTAAACTGTAAGGTGTCAAAGAAACGAGCAGGTAAAAGTTACTGCTACTTTATTACAGATCCAGGCAGCTTATATAGCGGCCGACTGACGCTTGCCCCCGAGAGACAATGGAATTGACTGTGACCTGAGGTCGAAACAATAAACAATAATATACAGTGAACGAGTAAAATTACAATACAAAACATACAGAGCTACAATATGGATACAGTCTTGATGCCTGTGAATGAAGAAACATGTGATACACAATGTGTGACATTTGTATAAATACGCATAAAGTAAAAATGATTAAAATGCGTGACCTGGCACGTTTTAGGCGTGACTAATTAAGCTTGAAGAAAATGGGAAGTCACCAAAGAAAACAAGCTCAGCGGAGACTTAATTAATGGCGCCAAGAAAACACTATCCTGGCGCCCGATGTGGTGACTTTACAAATACTCCCAAGACGAGGGACGCGCCTGACTAATCCCCTGTATCTGCTGGGGACGCTGAAGGGTGCCGCGGCTCCTTGAAGATAATGGAGGGGCCTCCCGCCTGTGAGGCTGCTGGTTGGGCGGTCCCTTCCTGGGGCGGCGCGCGCCTGCGGGGTGAGGGCGTGCTGGAGTGCGGTTGGTCGGAAGGGGTGCTGCGTCGCTGCCGGGACTCTCCGACAGGAAGGCGGGCTTTAACCGGTCTATGGAAACCCAGTCGTCCTTGCCTGGGAGTGCCAGCTGGAACGCCTTGCTGTTCCGTTCCAGCACGCGGAAGGGTCCCCTGTAGGGCTTAGTTAGTGGTGGGCGGACGGCGTTGACTCTGACGAAGACGTGGGTGGCGGATGACAGCTGTGGCGGCATGAAGGTGGTTGCTTTGTCGATGTATGGGCGCCTGCAAGGGGCGAACTTGCCGGCCACGTCGCGGAGCCTCTGCAGTGATGGGGAGTGGCGTTCATCCGTCACGAGCTCTCCCGCACCACGAGGGGTTCCCCATAGGTTTGTTCAGCTGCGGATGGGGTGCCGTCGGCTCTGGGGGCGGTCCTCAACCCGAGGAGGACCCACGGCAGCTGATGTTTCCAGTCCTCGGCGGTGCAGCGGGCCATGAGGGATGACTTTAGGGACCTGTGGAACCGTTCGACCAGGCCGTTGGCCGCTGGGTTTATGCGCTGTGGTGGTGTGGTGCGTGGTTCCCAGCAGTTGAGCCAGGGCAGACCACAACTCGGAGAGGAAAGCGGGGCCCCTGTCGGTTGTGATGTGGTCCGGGGCGCCGGCGGCTAACCCAACTGGAGAGCAGGGCCTCAGCGCACGCGCTGGCGGTGGCTTCTTGCATGGGTGTGGCTTCGGGCCACCTCGTCGAACGGTCTACCACCGTCAGGAGGTATCTGGATCCGCCTGATGGGGAAGGGCCCGACGACGTCGATGTGGATGTGGCGAAACGGCGCCCTGGCTGTGGGAACTCGCCTACCCCGACTGCGTGTGACGACCCACTTTACTGGTCTGGCACTGCAGGCACTGTTTTGCCCAGGCCGTGGCGTCCTTTTGCACCCCGTGCCAGACGAACTTTTTTGAAAGCAGTTTGGCCGTGGTCCTGCCGGAGGGGTGTGAGAGGCCGTGAATTATGTCGAATACCTGGAAATAAGATTTAAGAAGGTCCAATTTAGTGAATATTTTGGCCCCGTGAAAGGAGGCCGTGAGGTCTTGCATGTTGGGTAGAGGGTAGTGGTCGGGCTCTGTTGCAATGTTGAGCCGCCTGTAGTCGCATGCAGGGTCTCCAGGAGCCGTCCGGTTTCTGCACCATGTGGAGGGGGAGGCCCATGGACTGGAGGCTTTCCTGCAGATGCCCATCTGTTCCATCTCCGCGAATGCTTTTTCGCCTCCTGAAGGCGCTGAGGGGGAAGCCTGCGGAACTTCGCATGTGTCGGGTGCCCTTTAGTCACTATATGGTGGTATATGCCGTGCTTGGCTGGGGCCCGGGGACTTGGCGGCTCGGGCTTAAATACCTCAGGGAACTCCGACAGTAGGTGTGCATACTGGTGGGGGCGACGGCGCTGATGGTGGGTCTGGGTCCCGCCGTTAACGGGAGAGACCGGCAGGAGTCGGTATCGAGGAGGCGGCGCTTGCGCCCCACGTCGACTCAGCAGGCCGTGCGCCAGAGAAAATCGGCCCCCAGGAGTGGGGTTCCTCGTCCGCGACGATGAAGTCCCAGGAGTAACTCTGGCCAAGGATGGAGATCGACAGGAGCCTGGTGCCGTAGGAGAGGATGGGGTTCCGTTGGCGGCCGTCAGAAAGCGGCCGGGTCTGGTGTCTGGTTGCGGTCCTCTGGATGCTGGGAAGACCGATTTAAAGGCTCCTGTGTCGACCAGCATCATCCTGCCGGAGACGGTGTCGCGGACGTAAAACCTACTGTTTTGAGGCCCTGGGTTCTTCGGCTGCCATGGCGGCCTGTCCTGCTGGCCGCCGCCACCCCGCCTTTTTGAACGGGTGAACGAGCAGGGCGGCAGGCAGTTTCGGGCGTCCTTTCCGAACCACTTGTGGTAGCGACAGAAGCCCGGGACCTCCATCTGCTGTGGTTCGGTGGACGTCTGTTGGCGATGGCGTTGACGGGCTGCTCTACGTCCTCTTCAGGCTGGACGGAGCTGACCGGCTGTGTGGCCGGTTTTAGCCGCTGTGAAGCCTTGACGGAGTCTGTGAGGTGCTGCGCCGTCTCTATGAGGTCCTCGACAGGCATGGTGTAGGGGTGAGCGATCTGGTTGCGCGACCTCCGGAGAGAGTTGGCGAAGGTAGATTTCCCATGTGAAGCTTATCTCCTGCCGCTTCTTTGTGCCACCCAAGTCTGGTAGTGACAGAGATCTACGACCATGCCATAAGCGTCTCTTGAATTGAGGTCGTGGCGTGGATTTATGGCAAGGTCGATAGCACGGGCGGCCCGCTCGGCGATGGGCAGGGAGCAAGCTTCGAGGAGGAACTTTTTGTGGTGCTGTATGTTAGGGTGTGTGTTTGGGTACTCGCGAGATGAGTTTTCTGTACCGTCCTCCGGAAGGGCGTTGAGCACTGTGTCGGCCTGTAGGATTTCGTCCGTCAGGTCCGCGATTCTGAAGTGGCTTTCCACCCCTGCGCAGCCACATCGATGGGTTCCCCTGCGAAACGGGCGGCAGCTTTACGGTGAGGGCGGCCCGCGATTGTGTTGCCCGGCCGTCGTGTGTTCGGGGGCGCTGGTGTGGAGTTGCGGGAGGGCCCGGCGCGGGGCGGCGCGGGTGTGATGGGAGGTAGGTAAACCTCCGAGTCCGCGGGTCCGTGATTTAACTGCATGAAGGAGGGGATATCCGCATCCATGCTCGCTCCTTTGACCCCTTACTGGAGTGGGGTATCTTTTTCGCGTCGTAGTACGCACTTTTTCGTGCGCCGTGTGGTTCCGCTAGTGACGCTGGTGGGGTACGCCGACGAGTCAGCACGCTCAAACGCTGGTTACAGCGCCGTGTTTAGGCCGCTAAGAGCGTTTTGGAGAAATCCTGGAGCCAAGACTGAGTCGCCTGCCGTGTGAGTCCGCTAATGGCTCCGGGATACTCCGGGGTCACCACTGTAAGGTGTCAAAGAAACGAGCAGGTAAAAGTTACTGCTACTTTATTACAGATCCAGGCAGCTTATATAGGCGGCCGACTGACGCCGCCCGCGAGAGACAATGGAATTGACTGTGACCTGAGGTCGAAACAATAAACAATAATATACAGTGAACGAGTACAAATTACAATACAAAACATACAGAGCTACAATATGGATACAGTCTTGATGCCTGTGAATGAAGAAACATGTGATACACAATGTGTGACATTTGTATAAATACGCATAAAGTAAAAATGATTAAAATGCGTGACCTGGCACGTTTTAGGCGTGACTAATTAAGCTTGAAGAAAATGGGAAGTCACCAAAGAAAACAAGCTCAGCGGAGACTTAATTAATGGCGCCGCCGAAACACTATCCTGGCGCCGATGTGGTGACTTTACAAAACCACCTAGACATGCCATATCAAAAGATGGGAAAAGAATACTTGATCCATCCAAAAGAAATAAGTAATGTAATAGGAGAAAATTTAGCAAAAGTAAGTAGTGACAAAAATTTAGATAAGCACTTTCACACAAAGAAAAATAGTACAGTATAGAATTAATATAGTGTTAAAAAATAAGAAGATTCCTATCTTAAAAAGGAGTCTATGATCGGTGTATCCTCCCCACTGTCACCTATGGGGCCGAAACTTGGAATCTAACAAAAAAACTTTCCCTTAAATTATGAACAATGCAGAGGGTACATGAGAGAATTTTGCTAGATCTAACTTGGAAGGATAGAAAAACAGCTAAATGGATATGTCAAAAAATTAAAGTAAAGGATATCCTTGAAACCATCAGCAAGCTCAAGTGGAACTGGGCAGGGCACATTGCCAGGATGACAGACAAGAGATGGACAATACGAACAACCTTCTGGACGCCCCGAGGATACACAAGAAACCGAGGAAGACAAAAAAAAAACCCGCTGGCAAGATGACAGAGACCAACATAAACAACAGTGGCACAGAGCAGCGGAGGATAGAAATCTGTGGAGGAACCCGGGGAAGGCCTACATCCAACAAAGGACTTTTGAAGGAAGAGTTGGAATTTGCTCTCATGAACAGCAATAAATCTGTCCCTGGAGGTGACAGTATTTGTTTTGAAATGATCTGCCACTTAGCACCTTTGGCAAAGACATACTTATTAGATTTTCATAACCACTTATGGCTTCAAATTTTATTTCCTGAACAATGGTGTGAAGCTATAATTATTCCTACCCTCAAACCGGAAAAGGATCCCAGTAATGTAAACAGTTACAGACCAATTTCTATAACAAGTTGTTTATGCAAATTACTAGCGAAAATGGTAAATGCCTGACTAACATGGCACATTCGAGAAAATAAAATTTTGACTCCCACTCAATTCCGGTCACAATGTAACAGATCTAAATTGGATTCTCTGCCTAACTTAGAAGACCACATACGAAAAGGACTCGAATGAAAACAAATTACTATAGCTGTCTTTTTTTTATATTAAAAAGGCATATGATAGTACTGTACATGGAGATATGCAAAATTAAAAACGTTACGTAAAAACAGCATTCGTGGACCTTTACCCAGGTTTATCCAAAACTTTCTGACAAATCGCACTTTTCATGTGAGAATTGATGATGTATTGTCAAGTACATTTCCATTTGAAAATGGCATTCCACAAGGAAGTGTCCTTAGTGGCACACTGTTTACTCGAGCAATAAATGATATCGGTAACAATCTACCTGTTGGAATAAAAAGTAACCTCTATGTGGATGATTTTGCAATATAGTATTCAACATCTCGCATAAAACATGCAGAGCGATCACTAATATAACTATAATAAAAACAGATGAATGTACCTCATCTGTAGGCTTTAAATTATTCATACATAAGACTCAAGCAGTCATGTTTTATAAAAATAAAAAGTGGAAGAAAAGTGAGGAAATAGATTTAAAAATCAGAAGCCATAGTATACTGGTTAGCCAAACAGCAAAATTTTTTGGATTACTATTTGATACTCACCCAAACTGGAAAGCTCACATAACATACTTGAAATCAAAATGTAAAAGAGTATTAAATCTAATAAAAAAAACTATCAAACACTACTTGGGGAGCCAATAGACATACTCTTACTGTATTGTATAAAGCAACAGTGCTGTCTATCATTGATTATGGAAGTGAAATATATGGCTCAGCATCAGACGCAACGCTGAAAACGATAGACCCAGGTCATAACAAAGGCCTAGTTGAATGTAGTGAACTAACACTGTCTCTCCATAGAGAGTTTGTAATAATGAGGAGTGCCTTGAGAATTCAGACAAGTGATTCTCCCACTAAAAAATTATTTGAATTAAGAGATGTATTTATAAACAGTCGCTCACCACCTTTCCGTTAGATCTAAAAGACTGAGTTGTTGAATATAGTTGTGCAATTGTCTTCAATAGTAAAATTACCTCCTCCTTGGACTATGAATAAAATAAGAATTTGCACACATTTAAAATATTTATCAAAATGCTACTCACATATCCCAGAACACCATAGACAACATAAAATAGAGCATATAAGCCGAAAAGGTCTACATTACACAATATACACATACAGATCTAAATCAGAGTACTGTACGGAGTGGGATATGCTGTAGTATCCCAAGACAAAATTTATCAATTCTCTCTACCTGATAATGCCTCGGTATTTACAGCTGAGTTATGCACAATAGCATCAGCCATAAAAATAATTAAAGAAACCTCATGTTTTTAATTTTGTCATTTTTAGCAACCCTAGAAGCGCCATTGAAGCCATTCAGAGTTACAAACCAAAAAATAACATTGTACAACAAATAAAAAGTTATTACTCTATAAGGTATATAATAATGGGAAAAAATAGAAATATGTTGGATCCCTGCCCATGTAGGGATTAAGGGAAATGAAGAGGCTGATAAAGCAGCTAAAGAAGCAGCCCATATGACATGATCTAATGTGAATATCCCAGTTAACAATTATATAGCACATATAAGAGTAGGCATTATAAACAATTGGCAAAATAAATGGAATGAAGAACCTGAAAATAGGAAGTTGAAGCAAATAAATCCCGGAGTTAAAAAATGGAGTTCATCATACCAAAGAGACATGCGCAAGTAATTATAACAGGTCTCCGAATAGGCCATACTCATCTGACACATGGACACTTAATGAGCAGCCCACATGAACCAGCTCCTGAAGCTCAGAATGCAATGAGCAGCCCACATGAACCAGCTCCCGAATGCTCAGAATGCAAAGTGATAACAGTTAAACGTGTTATGCGAATGCCCAAAATATAACCAACATCGGTTATCAACTTTTGGAAATGTATCGATTGGTGAAGTTTTATCAGAGTCTGCAACATTTTCAGTTGACTCAGTTTTAATATTCACAAGGAAATGTAAATTAATTGATAAAGTATAAAAGGTAAATTATGAAAACACAAAATCCCACGGGGCAACTAATATATAAAAAATAAATCCCAATTTTAAAAAATCTTAAGTTATTTAGAATTCTGTCATTACTCCGTTTTATTTAATTTTTTAATTTTGCAGATGAAACTTGAGTAAATGAATTTAATGTGTGCATGTGTTCTAGTGTGGAAGCATATGCCTTTTTGCATATTTTCAAAATTTTAGTCATTCATCATTTAGTCCCAGTGCTTAGCCTATGGCTTAGACCTGGTACTCCGTTTCATTTTAATCCTTCAGGCCAGCCCTATGAGAGCTTTTAATCAGCTCAGTGGTCTGGATAAACTTTTTAATAATACAGGCAGTCCCTGGTTAACGGCCGGCTCGGTTAACAGCAATCCGGTTTGACGGCACTTGTCTAGCGACGAAAATCTGCAATTTTCAGCGCCAAAAATCGCCGATTTCTGCTTATCGGCGCCGATAATTGGGTATTGGCACCGATACATACCTAACAGAGGCGCCGATAACCGAAAATCAGCGCCGATAACCCCCGAAAATTGCAGATTTTTGGTTAGTGGCGATTTTCGGTTATCTTCACACCCTCAGAAACGGAACCCCGCCGATAACCGGGGACTGTCTGCAATAAAAATAACTGCGGCCAGGGCAAGGGCAACTTTTTTCCTGCATATGTCTTGTCAGCAATCAGGCATATCCTCCGAACAAGACTTCCACTGATGTATGGGCAGTCCTTGATGTGTGGGCAGTCCCCAGTTAATGGCAGGCTCGGTTAACAGCGATCCGGTTTTATGGCACATGCCTAGCGACGATAATCGGCAGTTCTCGGCGACGAAAATCGGCAGTTCTCGACACCGAAAATCACCGATTTCCACTTATCGGCGCCAATAATTGGGTATTGGCGCTGATACACACCTAACAGAGGTGCCAATAACCGAAAATCGCTGAAATCGCTGATTTTTGGTTATCATCACACCCTCAGAAACGGAACCCCGCCGATAACTGGGGACTGCCTGTAGAGGCAACTCTCGGCTTACCGCCGCACCACTAAAGGTCGGCTTACCGCCGCACCACTAAAGGTTAAGATGAGCACCAACCAGAGGCAGTATTCTCCTGCAGTAGCTCTCTTACCAGGTAAGGAAGCAACAAGCATTTTTTTCAATGCTAGCCATTCTTTTCAAGTTCAAGTCATTAACACTCTTAATGTTTTTAAAGTAGAGTAGCCCATTCATCCCCACCCCTTGCAATGTGGTTAGTTAGTTAGTTATAAATGATTTGTTTAACCAGACCTCTGAACTCTTTTAGGGTTCTTCTCGGGCTGGGAAAAGAATGGGGGAAAGAGTACATAAAAAAATTAAGTAGTTAACTAAATAAATAAATAATAACAAAGGGGGGAGTTAGAAAAAACAATCGAAAAAAAAAAAAAAAAATGGGGGAAGATTATATTTTACTTATCAATTTAATTTTGTTTAGGAAAAGAATGATATTATTAATTGAAAAGTTATTACCTTCTGCTAGAATATCCTTTATTGATTTATTTTGTAAATAAGTCTTTCTTTCATGATGCCATCTGGGACAGTCAATCAAGATGTGTTTGATTGTTACTGGGATGTTACATCTTTCACAAGTTATTGGGTTTGTGTGCGGAGTTGACATCAGATGACCATGTGTGAGTCTGGAGTGTCCTATTCTGAGTCTTGTTAAAATAACCTCATTGATTCTTTGCTTTTGGGTAGAAGAATGCCATTTTTAACTTCGTTCTTAATTTGTTTTAGTTTGTTTTGTGGGGGTATATTTGTCCAATCATTTTGCCAATCCCTATAAATTAAGGGTTTAACTGATGCTAGCCAGTCTGATATGGGTGCTTTCATAGTAGTTGGGGGGATTGTACAAGCCAATTTTGCAGCTTTATCTGCTTTCTCATTACCCTCAATACCTACATGGGCTGGGATCCAACAAATTTGAATTTGAAGGCCGTTTGTAATTAACTGATGTATTTCCCGTTGTATATTTTGGACAAGGAGATTATTTGATTTAAATGATCCTATTGCTTCAATTGCACTTCTTGAGTCGCTCAATATGAGTGCTGAAGGAATTCCTTTTTTGTTATAATCTTGAGAGCCAATTGTATGGCTGTTAATTCTGCTGTAAATACTGATGATATTAGAGGAAGGCCCATTTGGATAGTTTTATCACTTGAATAGGCTGATGAGCCCACTCCACCTTCATTTTTGGATCCATCTGTGTAGATTATGAAGGGATTACCCTTCCGTCTTATGTGTTCCATGGCATGTTGATGGTACATTTCTGTGTTGGACATATATTTCTTTGAAAGATATGATAAATATGTGCATAGTTTTGCCCTTTTTAGTGTCCATGGTGTGACCGGATTTATTTCTTGGGTAAATTTGGGTATCATGTTATGTAAATTCAATAGATGATTAGTTTTTTTAGTAAATGAGTTTTGATTTGGGTTATTATTTGTATTTTGATTGAGAAATTTATTTGATGCAGGAGATGTGCCTGCTTGAAGGGATAAGCCTCTTCTTAAAGTAATTAGATCTCTGTAATATTTTAGAGGCAGCTGGCCTGCCTCTGCTAGGATAGACACAGTTGGAGATGAGCGGAAGGCTCCTGTACATATACGTACTCCCTCGTGATGTAAAGCATCTAGAGATTTTAAAGTTGTTTCTGAGGCAGTTGAATAAATTGGACAGCTATAATTTATAATTGATAGTACTGTTGCATTGTATAACATTAACATTGTCTCTCGTCCTGCACCCCATTTGGTGTGTGAGATTTTCTTTAATAAAGTAAGGGCTTTAGATCCTTTGGCTTTGATATATTTGACATGATCTTTCCAATTTAAATGTTGGTCAAAAATTATACCCAAATATTTAACACTATTGCACATGTTTATCTCTTCATTATAAAGATATAACTTAATGGTTTGTTGTTTCAACCATCTTTTGTCTTTGTAGAAGACAATGCCATTTGTTTTATTTACCGACAACTTGAAGCCTACGGAATTGGTCCAAGTGGTTATATTTTTGTTGCTATATTAAGTATTCTTTGAGCATGTCTCAAAGAATAACTTGAATAATAAATTACAAAATCATCCACATACAAACTATTTTGTACACCCTCAGGCAGGTTCATAGTAATGTCATCTATTGCCAGGGCAAATAAGATGCAGCTCAAAACACTGCCTTGGGGGATACCCTCCTCTTGTACGTAGCAATTTGAATATGTATTTTCTATGCGTACTTGAAATGTACGATTTGTTAGAAAATTATTGATAAATATTGGAAGGTGACCTCGAATATTGGACCTGTGGAGTTTCTGCATAATATTGTATCTCCATGTGGTATCAAATGCTTTTTCTATATCAAAGAAAATAGCCACTGTCAGCTTTTTTTCTTTTCAAATCCTTTTTAATATGATCTTCTATTTGAGTTAACGGGTCTAGTGTAGATCTACCAGCTATTGATCCCGATTGGGTAGGTGATAAAATTGAGTGTTTTGTTATGACACTTGTTAATCTCAAACTAACCATTTTCTCCAACAGTTTGCACAAGCAACTTGTTAGAGATATTGGCCTATAATTAGTGGGGTTGCTAGGGTCTTTTCCTGGTTTACTGATGGGTATGATTATTGCATGTCTCCATTTAGTTGGGAAGACATGCGTTAGCCATATGCTATTATATAATTTTAATATGAATTCTTTAGCTAGTGTGGCTAAATTCTGGATCATTTCAAAAGAAATCATATCATGCCCGGAGCTGATGATCGACATGATTTTAGGCAAAATTAAGTTCGTTCATATTAAATTCTTGGTTATAATCAAGGTCCTCATCAGTTTCAAAATTAAGTGTATGATTTATTTTTGTGTTCTAATTCTTTTGAAGTGTTCATCTAAATTACAATAAGCACTAACATCTTCTATATGTTTGGCTAATATATTTGAAATATCTTGTAGGTTATGATTTAGTTTGCCATTATATAGTATTGGGCTTCTAGGTGGTCTTACATGTTTACCATTGATTTTACGGATTTTGTGCCATATTTCCTTAATTGAAGTATTTGGTGACAATTCCGATATATAATTTTTCCACGACTGAGCTTTTTTGAATATTATTGTTTTTCGAAATTTTGCATTATATTTATTGAAAAGTGGTTTAATGTGATCAATAGTTATACTTATAACTATTATCTTGTTTAGTTTGTTTATATTACAAGGGCCTTTATTAAGGGTGTTTAATCTGGACTTTAGTCTACTCAAATTACGTGCCAGTGTGTGTTTGGTTCGATTTAAGAGAGATAAATTATTAGACCACCATGGAACGGGGGATATATTAGGGGTTGAAGAAGTTTTGGGGATGCATTTTATCTGCAGCACTGATTACAAAACTGGAAAAGAAATAATTTGTGACATTATTGTTTTGATTTAATGGGAAGGGAGGGATATTTCTAGTTTGTAAATTGTATTTATCCCAGTCAGCTTTCAGTAAGTTATATTTTATGGGAAATGATTGTTTTGGTTGTTCAAATAATTCAAAACAATTGGAAAGTGATCACTAGTATATGAGTCGTCTAGGACATTCCATTCCAGTCTTTCAATTAATTCCAGTGAACATATTGAAATATCTATTGAGGAGAAGGTTAAATGAGTTTTTGAGAAATACGTTGGTGAATCACTTTCATTCAGGCAATGTAAATTCTGAACATTTATGCAATTCTCAATGTTTGAGCAACCAAGTTACTAGCATGTGCGCTGTCCCACAATGGGTTATGGGCATTAAAGTCGCCTACTATTAGTAGGGGGCCATTTACATTATTTACTAATTGTGCTAAATCACTAAAGTTTGAGTTAAAATTTGGCTGATTATATAGATTTATTATGGAGACAATTTGATTGTCTGGCATATGCAATTTGATTGCAGTTATTTGATATGACAGTGATGTTATATTTAGGGGTTCATAAGTTGAATCGTTATGAACATATATAGCTGTTCTAGCTTGCCATCCACTATTGGTGAGTGGCAAGCTAATTTATAGTTTCTAAAGTCCTTAGGAGTTGTACCAATATGCTGTAGACATATGCAAACAGGTTTATGTTCCTTTAGTATTCTCTGGATTTCACCTAGCTTGAAGCCGAGTAGAAAATCCATTCATGTTCCACTGAATTATTTTATTGGTCATTGTTTGGGGGATTGGCGTTAAATTTTGTAAGTTAATTGATGATTTAGCTACATCCCGTAACATTTTAAGAGAGTTTGTGTTGCTTTGTGGTTTCTTTGCAGCTAGGTTTGATTGCTGAATATTTGATGCATTGATCGGTTCTTCTTCATATTTCCTTATTAGGAAATCTATTTGAGTTTTGATCATGTTTTTCTTTAGTTTTAAGGATTCTGAGCATAGTTCGCCATCTTGATGGAATGTTAAAGGGCATTTTCGGAACCTAGTAAAGTTATTTATGAAATTTCGGGTTATATTTTCATTTTTGTTAGGTAAACGATTTATGCGTAATGATGAAACACTCTTGACATCCGCAAGATAAATCATGTTCCAGTGTTGAAGGAATGGTTCTAATCTCTGGGTCCCATCTATGCTCCCATTACTGGATGTTGTAATATTTTTGTTAGGAATTTCTGGTATAGGCATACTGGATCTCCGATGTGCTGGTACAAAATTTTGATTTGAATTTTTAGGTTTATTATTATTACTATTCTTTGGTCTTGTTGAGGGTTGATTTGATGTGGTTGTAATTTGATTAATTTTATGGGTTTTTGGTTCTTCAGTGGGATGTTTAATTGAAAGTTTCTGCATTGATTTCGGTGATGAGAGTGCAGAGGAGTTAGTTGATTTATCCATATTTGGGGAATCGTTATTTATATTTGTTTTGGATTGTGGAACACTATGGATTTCCACTTGTGATGCAGTTAATGTAATCTGTTTCTGATTAATGGGTGAGACTGGGATTTTGCTAGATCGATCTGTGAATGGAATGTTAGGTTTTTTTCCCTTAGGGAGAGTTCTGTCAATTACTTTCCTTTTTTTATTATGGTTATTTTTATCAATTAAGGTTTCTGTGGATGACGTTAATGTATTATGAGTTTCCAGATCTGGATTATTAACCTCTGTTGGTTTTTCCATATCATTGGAATTCGTTTTTGAATGATTAACTTCGCTTGTTACTGGGGAGGCCTGTTGTAACTGTACTCTTGGACTTTTATGAATAGTAGAGGAGGGGAGAGGTGTGTCACATCTATTCTGTGTTGAGATTCTTTATGTTTATTATGAGTTGTTACAATATTTGAATATGAATGGAGTTTTGCTGGGTCATTGATTCCTCTCACCTTCAGTTCGAGTTTGGCTTCGTTAACGGGCATACCTGTTCTGTCCATTAACATTTGTAATTCTGTATAATATTGATAAAATGTACAGTCTTTAGATTTAGCATGATGATTTAATTTGCAATTTACACATTTGAAGGTTTTGCATTTCCAATTTGTTGTGTGGTTTTCAGAACATACAGCGCATATAGCGTTATTTCTACATCTTTTGGTTGAATGGCCATATTTTTGACAGTTAGAGCATTGGAGAGGTTTAGGGACAAAGGGGCGAACCTCTCTATTCAGTCCCAGAATTTTTATTTTTCGTGGTAGTTCCTGGTTTGTAAATTTTATTTTGACTATTTTAATATGTTTATTTGCATCCCTTCTACTTGGGACAGCATATAATTCCAAGTCATGTATGTTATTGTATCTTAGTTTAAGGGAGTCAATTAAGATTTGTTTTGATGGTAGCTCTTTTTCATCATTGTCTGGGAGCATTACTGTGCCTTGTGTATAATTAAGTGTTTCATGGCTGGTTACTGTTACTTTTATTTCATTTATGTTGGTTATTTGTAGAAAAGTTGTTGATTGGGCTTTGGTTGTTGTTTGTATTAGCCATTCATTGTTTTTGATATGTCTACATTCCATGTCTTGTGTGGGGTGTATATTTAATAATTTGTTCTCTAAAATGGCTGGTGAGATCTGTTTTTATGCTTTTAATATTAAAAATCTGGACCAATTGTCTGGTCCAAAAATATGTTCAAAATGAACTAGTGTTGGATTTAGTCGATAGTTATTTCTTTTTAATTTTTTCACATTCATCGGTGATGAGCTGTCTTGTGTTGATGGGGTTTTAGGGGGATTACTTGTTTCTGTTTTAGAGTTATTGTCCTTTATGTATGGTTCCAGTGTTACAATACTGGAGTTTACCAATTTGTTATTATTTGTTTCTTTTTCTTTTTGACTTTCTAGACTCTTCGAGTCTTTAGGGATTGATATTTTACTTGGAACAGGATGTTCCGTTGTAGCATTTCTATTTATGTTAAGGAGATTCGGGAGAGACGTTCCATTAGTCATCGACTGTGCCAGAATTTTACCATCATGGGGTCCAGGGGTACTAATATCCTCAAGACTACTTTGCATAAAAGATATATATATATAAAAAAATAATAATAAATCTTGAAAAGATATCATTGGCTTTTTATGAAGTTGGATGTTCCACTAATGGCACAAGTGGGAACTGACTCCCAAATGTCCGCGTCCCTACCCTACCCCAAAAGGGGGATGGCACATCATGATTAGTATGGCCCAAGTGTAAGCAAAACCCGCTTGCTAGGATTGAGTGTATTGTAATAATACAGTCATCCCCATCCTAATCACAATATGGGCTAACCGGACAGAAAGCCGAGAGTCCTATTCCTAGAACCAGGCCCCTGGAATCCGTGGTCCAGCTCCACAGAATAGTTCCGCCTGAAAAACCAGGTCCGAACATTATCAGGTAGTTGATGGTTCTACCACAGTTCCCACTATTTAGCTTCAGATTCAACTTCACTCCATGCCATGATATGTTTTCCTATTTATTAATTTTGGTAATTTTGAAAAAAGTGGAAAAATCCACAAAATTATTCCTAAAGCGTATTTATATATATGTGGGACACTTGGGATCAAACTTAGGGAAAATAGATCCCTAGGTTCGAAAGCCCCCTCACCACGTCAAGGTGGTCCCAATTTGAGGGGGCCTTGCAATGTGGGATTCAGCTAAGTAATTACTCTAAGTTATTTATATAAAAATTATAAAAGCCATTTTTATATATGCTTACCAAGTGATTACTGAATCAGAGCCCTCCCTCCTCCCCTTTTTTCACACCAGTAAAATAGAATGACACAGCTGGCGGTAAGTCGCTCCTACCCCCCTGTTGCAGTGGGCGGGGCCTGTCACTCCCCCGCTTTGCAACTGACGCGTTACCGTGAATTTTGAGTTGAGGATCCCTTGCAAGCATAGTCATTAGCTAAGTAATTACTTGGTAAGTATATATAAAGTTTTATTATAAAAATGTCAGTTTTAATGGTAGTACTGTATTTGTTTTTCACTCTCCACCGTTAGAAACCAGACTAATTCCTGTTTCCAAATAGGTAAATAAAATGGGTCAAAAGTGGTTCCAGCCTTTATTTATTTTTTGGTATCTCAAATGTTTTAGTTATTTTCAATTTATTTTTTGCTTGACTGAAAGAATTAAAATGCAGAATCAGTGGCATGCCAGATGTCAAAGGTACTGAGTATTCATAATATGAAAAACTTGAAATTTATTCAGGTTGGGTTCCCCCCAACAAGAGGAGCCCTACAATGGGAGGAGCAATATTGCTCTTTTTTTTTTTTTTAAGTAGCTGCCCTAGGAGACCCACTTGAATATACACTGTATCCTCAGTGCCTGAAGGGTAATCTGTCCCTCAAAATTGGACCCAGCACTGAAGGCAAGGTTTGACAATGTTTCCCTTATATCAACCAAGTCAGGTACTCGAGTTTTATAGGTGGAGAGGCATGCTGCTCATCTTCTGTATTTTTTTTTTATAGAAAAAGAAAATTAAAATGTTTCTATTAATAGAAAAAATTCAAGGCCTGATTACAGTTTGTTACATCAGTAGCTGAGGTGCAAGGCTTCCAGGGCTTTGATGTCTAGGCCATTGCTTCTCAACTGCAATCCTCTAAGCCATCCAACAATGACAACAGGTCAAGGTCTTGGGGGGGAAAAAAGTGTGTTGTTGGAACATAACCAAAAGGCTGAATAATACGAACTGTTTTGCTACAGAGAATTTATTTCTGGTTAATAATAGTAAAATTTGTCAAATTATTAACTTCTTAAAAAA
The DNA here is from genome assembly GCF_040412425.1 of Macrobrachium rosenbergii. Lineage (NCBI taxonomy): Eukaryota > Metazoa > Arthropoda > Malacostraca > Decapoda > Palaemonidae > Macrobrachium > Macrobrachium rosenbergii. Next base: position 62,463,488 of record NC_089761.1, read on the forward strand.
TTTAACAGTTTCTAAAAAACTATGTACATAATTTTCGTGTTTAATATTATCTTGGGCAGTTATTGCATCACTTACAAGGGCTGCAGAAAACAATTCCTATTGACTGTTTTAACTATCATACACCAATTGAACCTGTGATGGTACTTCGATTATGTTGTACTTCTTTTCAAGAGAAAAGAGAATATCACTCAGTAGTACCAGGGTAACAATGACGAAAACACTCAGAACTTATTAAACAAGTAATATAATGCTCCACAGTTAATTACAATTACTTTCAGAAGTAAATTCAAAAGACACATGAAAAGATATGCAAAGGACTTCCATTAAAAAACGGTGAACTGGCAATGCTACCAAATATACACAATCCTTTACACAGAGTGCTGCTAAAAAAGATACCTAATTATGTTCTGTGAAAAAATAATGTTACCTGCTCATTAGGATTTATTTCAGCATTTAGACTTGCAATACTGATTCACATTTTCATACATACAGATTTTACCTTTAGCTGATATTGAACAAATAAATGCTCATTTTCCACCAAGAGTTAACGTTTATGCAAGGAATAAAATTAGGTCAAGCATTAAGAGCTTCACTATCACAACTTGATATTATTATATGAAATGACTTGAAGCAAACCTGATAAGAATTGTATGTGAGTCCACGATGTTAATAAAACCCACTCTAATACCCTGCATCAAAGTGCGGGAAGTTTTAGTTAACCAAATACCCAGTGGTAATAAAATATATAAAATATAATTACCTAAACATAGCTATTAGCATAATCTGTTCCAGTAAACTAATCTACAATCTTCAAAAAACTTATATAAATTTTATAATTTTATTTTTACATGAAATTCTGACATAATAAGAGTGAAAAAGGACAATTATGGAATTTATTCCATTTAAAATCTTACTTTATTTTCCTATAATTAATGGGGGGAAATGTGCCCTATTTGTGGCTGGTGGGTTATCTTGTGCCACACATTTACTTTATGCAAGATGGTAAAAACATATCCACTGTTTTCAAGCCTTGGACTGTGCCATCCTCTGCACCCTGACCTTCAAGTCATGGGTCTGAAGTTTGTTCCTAGAGGGTACACTTAGGCACACTACTTATTTATGTCTCATGATTTTATTATTTTATATTTTATAAATATTGGGGGCTTCTCTGTACAGGTACTGTATACGTAAATATATTCAGGTAACTACCTTAGTGAGCACTATGTCCAGCAGGTATATTTCTTAGTACGTACCTCAATACGTTATTTCAACATGTGGCATACAAAATATTCTGCTTAAAGTTTCAGTTTAGTCTTTTCACTGAAGTGAACTCAAGACAAGACCCTTACAGCAATTTTTCCATAAAACCTCTACAACAAAACTACAGCTGTATACTGCTAAGTAATGATGCTGAGCCCATAACATAAGAAATGTCATAAAAGAATCTTTTCTTAAGAAAAGTCTTTACTTAAAGCAGTCTGGCAAAGTGAACTTTCACTGGCATTACTTTGTAATTTTATGCAGGTTTTTTTTGTTTGCATCTTCATGAACTCAATATCTGGTTGTCAAATATAAAAATTACTAGATATTGTAGATATCTGAAGGATACAAAAGTTAAATTATAAGATGAACCAAAAACACAGGGAATATAAGAGAAATAAGCATCCAGTAAGTAGGGTTTACATTAAGTACTACTTGCCAATGAAAAGTAGCATTATTTAGGGCTCAAATTTATCACCACACTGATGAAAGTAAAAAATATTGAGCTGAATATTAAATTATGAGCAGTAACTGAGAGAATCTTGTTTTTTCCAAATGGACAAATTTTCAAAGCTTTATATTAAAACCCTGAATTGGAAAAATACAAATATAGTATTGAATTATAAAATTAATCACCACCCATTCATTCCAATAAAAAAAAAATTAAAACATTTATATGAATATTTTTGTAAAATGGCAAGGTTTTGTGTAAGAATATTAGTTTTGCCTCTGGATCAATAGTAAAATGTTGGTTTTAAAAAACTATTTACGTTTAGGTTAAAAATATACAAGTACTGTAAACTGTTAAGATATCAAAGTCAATTACATACAGTGTTACTTTAATAAAACCTGAAAAAATATACCACTTGTGTAATGTGAGCAATTTAAAATTTTTGATGATAAAATACAATACCTTTTCAAAAATATTTTATAATCGTAAATATTCCTCATAATAGTATAATTTTTAAATCCACTCTACAGGCAATAAAAATTGCATTCAAAGCATTATGTGCTTAGATATGGAGACTTTCACAGCAATGAGAATCACAAGTAGCATACCTGTCAAACGAGATCAAATAGTACTTTTATTTTGGTTTCTTTGAAAATGAAATTCTACAAGGGTGCTCCACTTGCATCATTAAAAGAAATGCCCCTAGGTTAGTTTGAAACTTTGAAATCAAACAAAATTTCTTTAGTAAGAAGACTCAGCAGAGATCTGTTTCATCAAGATACTGAGATAAGTAAAAACACGAGTGAAGATTGTAATATTTTTTCATTAAGGATAAAGTCCAAAATTTCACTCATAATGCAAGAACTTACGTATAAAATAAAAGTGGGAAAATGATGCCCAACACTCTAACCTTCAATCAAATTTTCATAATGCAAAATGATAGTCCTCATTTTAAACCACATCATAAGATTTTACAAACACCTAAAAACCGACCAGTAGAAAATATATGCATATATTCTGTTTGCAGTGAAGCAAGACAATAATTATCACATTATTTAAAAATTACTTTCTACCAATTCCAATGAGATATCTCAGAGAAATTTGAGTTTTATTATTTTGACCAATATTTAGCAAGACTTACTTTAGACTTTGACTTCTTAAACTGACTGTTTGTAGAAACACCAGCTGATAATTATTATTACTATTATGATTCACATATATATCTATACTGCTGAGTACTATGGGAGAGATTCATGGGAACTACATCAGTTGCCCTACCAATATTTGAATACTAAGTTCTAGAAAAGGATGACAAGTAAATATGCAGGAAATGAAAATTAATACCTGTCAAAAACAGCAAAAATTTAAGGTATAAAAAAAGTTATGATAAAAAAGGAGGATATCTTCATATGCTATAACTCACAACAGCTTTCCCTAGATATTTTGAACTTGAGCTTATACAATATTTTAACTAATAATGACAAGTAACTTGATAAGTGGAAATATGCCAGTATTACAAGTAAGTCTTAAGAGATGAAAATGTGCCAGTATTGTATTACATGCAACTCTTGGAATAAAAAAAAATATCCCAGTACTATGTAAGGAAAATCATAATAAATTCTAAAACACTGATAGCATTCATCAAGGAAAATAATAATAAATTCTAAAACACAGATAACATTCATCAAACTTAATACTTGTGTGATAGTCAAAACTGTTTTAAGGAAACTACAGGTACTTTTCAAAAACCCTTAAATTACCAATATAAGAATAAACCTCAGGCACAATATCAAAGGGTGACCATTATATGAAATTCATAATTTTGGCATATAAAAATAGATATTCAGATTTTTATTTCTAATTCTTTCCAGAAAACCCTACAAAATATAGCTGTAAAAACCATCTTAACTTACTTTGTCAAACTTGCAGTGCTTTACTACAGTAAATAATGTATATAACAAAAATGTAGACCACTTGATTGTAGTACTCTTTTTCTACTTCATATTTCACCATCTTGTATCTAGAAACACCTATAAAATGCAAAACTGGTATCACCCAAATCTTTTAAAAACAAGCAAGAATGGAATGGAAATGGTTAACACAAAAACCATGGTTCCGATTCCTAGCATATATATTGCTATCAATGACAGATGTTGACAAGCTAATTCCAGACAGGTCAAGTACAAATCCAAAACTGAAGTTTATTGTCTTAACTTTACTCTCAGAACTTTTTTTATAAAAACAAATGTTTATTAGAGTCTAATAAACTTGCATTCTACTTTAATCTGTTATGAATAATCTAAACATATATTTCAAAATAATCTAAATATCTATTTTAAGACTTCAAAAAAATTAGTAATAAATTAACACTAAAATGTGAATGGTATTACCTCAATAGTGATGGTAGCTTGTTATAGGTACATTTGAGGAAACAATGCTGGTATTACCTCAATAGTGACGGTAGCTTGTTATAGGTACATTTGAGCAAACAATGCACAAACTTTATGGCATCACCGTCAAATCACGAACAAGTTGGATTTTACAAATGGAGAGAGAAAGAAATGCAGCACAAATTGATATTCAATAAAGGTGAAATGGGTATACTGGACACTTAGGAATGACTGCTTCAGGAATTGCGCTTTTAGACAGCAAGCTTAAATCCACAATGTACAAAAATATGGGTAACATTTTCACATTAAATATATATTAATGCATCTGAAAAAGGTGGCTGCATGATACAACATAGGAAACTATGGTTTCATGAGCCACTTAGCATTTTTCTCAAGAACATCTACTACTTAAAACAGTACTTTCAATATAAGCAAGAAAAATAAATATGGCTGTTTACCTTATTATCAGCTATTCTTACTCAAGAGACAATGGCAGGCAGGCAGAGATGTTCTAAACCCAGTCTTTGGTTTCTTAACCCATACTCAAAAACAGCATTAAAATAGTCTTTGTGGGGACTGTTATATGATAAAATTGGAAAAACCTAGAAAATGAACCATAAAGAATACCAATTTCAATCACAGAATTTACAAACACAATATATGTTTTACTAGCTTTCACTGGCAAGTCAAGTGTATCTGAAACAATATTTGATAATGAAGTACTTAGGAACTTGATCATATTTTCTTCATTAAAGACTTTCTGAAAATATTTTCTAGAAGAGGAATGTCATGTTTCTATAATAACTGCTGCTATGAGAAATGCTTATCATTCAGCTTATACAAAGTAAATAAATCAACAAGGGGTTAATCGAGATAACATGCAAATTCTCAAGTCAATGGACTGAAAAATATTGTTGTGAAATTAGCAATTTCACACATTCTTAAACTACCAAGTCACATTGTATGAATAACTATTGCATCTAAATGCAATCTTTGTAATAGTACTGTATACATATAAGAGAGAAAATATTTCAAACTACAGTATTTATCCATTTCCACTACAGAAATATATAAAATCATAAAAATGAGACTTGATTCAAAAGATGACTAAAAATGCTGAAAGAAATGTTATATAATAGCATTAAACTGCATAAATAACAGCCAAATCACTTTAAGAATATTTTTGGATGGGAATTAAGAAAAAAATACAAAAAGTAGTAATGTAGGTCATCTGTTGTTGACATTAGTGTCAACAGACAATTCAATTAAAGTAGTGTCAACAGACAATTCACTTCCTGCTCTTCATACAGTTAGCTATTCGTTAGAACTAAATTTATCCTAGCTACCCAATTGGAATATCACTATAAGATGAATAGAAAAAGACACTCTCTTACCAAACCTTTAAAAGCTTGCTACAATTCACAATTAGCATTCTACTGAAATAGATTTTTCAGAAAATAGCAATTACTTCTATATGGTATGTGTGCTATATTCTGGGTATCTCTCTCTGACAAAAAAGTCATGAGGTCAGAAATGTGGAAAACTGCTTTTACTCAAAGGCATTTTTGCACCCTTCTAAAAAATTAATGCAGGTAATGTGTTTCAGATACTACAAAACTTCCTTATATTAAATTTACCAAAAATATTTTTTATTAAAAATTCTAGGATTTTTAAAGCATAAATAAAAGGAGAAAACAAAACATAAAGCTATAAAAAATCACAAATACTGTATTCTTTATGGGAAAAATATGAAATAAAGTGGTAGTCTTTCCAACCATGATACATAATTTCCATCAAACTGTTACATAAAAATGTCAAAGATTTGATGGCAAAAATGATATTTATACAAGCTTGGGTCAAAACTTTCAAAACCTACAAAGGTTATCATGACTGTAGCTGATTTTACAACACATCTCATGAAGTGATACCAAAAAGTTTTTCTTCATTCCATTATTGTACAAAACACATCTGATGTAATGGTACAAAAAGTTTTTGTTCTTTCCATTATCATCAGGACTCGTAACATTTAAAGCCATTTTCACTAAAAAATAACAACAAACATTCGCAAATACATATTTATAATTATGCTAATTTTCCAAATTTAATTAACTAATATCATTTATATATTTCACCTTCATTACGGCGCTGAATAATCCTGATGGGTTCCGACCCCTGGTCTTCAAGACCTAAATTTCAAAATCAATCAATCAGTCAACAGTGCCATCCACCAGATAGATAGCATCATTGAGAGTTTCCTATGAAGAATGTGAGCCATAAATAAAAAAAAAAACTTTGCCTATAATGAATGATTTCACACAGATGCTTATTAACATGAATTCCTACAATAAGACTACCCATAATGCTATCTTGGGCAGTGTTAAGATATATGGTAGTGAAGAGCACCACTAATACATGTGGATCTATTTTTGAACACAAGTAAGAGCTATGGAACAACATCTCTGAATGCACCTCAAAAGATATCACAGCATGGAAAATACAGTGTAAGTAAAGCTCAATAAGCCAAACTTCATATATGGTAAAGAAAACGTACATTAAAACACACAAATGTTGCAGTTCAAGTGAACTAAAAACAGATCTCTAGCAATCCTTAAAAACAACTCACTGTCTAAGCTATAATTGTCTCTGTTAAGTAACTACCAAATGAGGACTATGCTACTTTATCAAAGAATATAGACCAAAGTACTGTATAGAAAATAGAACATCAGTGCAAGAAAGACGCCCATATTCTTTCCTACTGTATGCAACTATAACACAGTACTACAGGGAGAATCTATGAATCAATGTATGCCTTACTACATAAAAAATTAAATACTGATATCAAAAGGACAAGGCAATGTAAAGGCCAATATGTCTTATCAAAAAGACACAATTACAGCATTTCTATGGTGATAACCTACCAATCTTCTATCCATGTTTCACCCTCATTTTGAAAATTTTAGAATGGAGGTCTAGTGCACTGACCTCACCACATTGGGAATAAGTTGAAAGGTAATTATTCTTGCTCCTTGAACCATGTTATCATTTCTATGATGCATGGAATGAATTAGTCTTCCCATTAGAAAAACATTAATTTTAGAAATTCTGAATCAGAGAGACACAGATATAAAACTCTATTATCATAATCTAAGCTCTTAACAAGAATTTCCATGTAATTTCAAGATGAATTTCCATGTAATTTCAAGAAACACAAAATGTCAACAATATATCTTCAAAGAATTTTTCTATGTTATGAATAACTTGAAAAATTTTTCTAGACAAAGAGTTCTTTCATCCAAACATCAAAGGTTATACCTATGGGTATGATTAAAGAAAAAGTGCATCCTGACATGCAAACTGTTATAACCATTTCAAAACCATGGCTTTGTACTAAAGATTTTCGTTGTATGAGTTGTAATTCTAATGAAAGGTTCCCTATATTAAAACATATCCATGAAAGCATGATTCATGCAAATTCATCTACTTCAGCACTGTTCCATATTTATGTCTTGGAAGCTAATCTATAGCTAATTCCTTTTGCTGTGAACTGTTAATCTCTAAAAATACACACACAAAAAAAAATGTCAAACTTACAATAAGAGATGGCAGTAACATCTCATAAAATACATACTAATAAATACACTTCGGGAGTGTTTTAAGTGTTCTCATTACTTAAAACTTTATCAAATTTACCAAATTTCAAATGCCCATGATTCTAAAAATGTTAAAAATAAAACTTCTAATGATCAACTCCATGCCCCAGAAAATAACTTAACATGACTCTACATGTATAATTAGAACTTTTCAGAGGAGGTTAAATCTATACTGTGCATAGTTGCAACAAGTACCTAAGACATGTGCACTTAAGATACAGGTGATCTGACACTAGAGTTCATATAACTTTCACTCTCATAAGACATTAGTAGACCTAATTAATATGGAGGTTAAAAAAAATTGAGAGAAGCAAAACATAAATGGAAAAAAATTCTTGTAGAAAATGATTCGCCTATTTTCTATATTCTTTAGAAATCTAAGCACAATTTTTGAATTCTGTTCTTTCATATGGGTATTCATATTACTACTGAAAGACCCACAAAGACTTCAATATGAGCAGTATCAGTGACATCCAATCTATTAAAAAGAAAAAGATCTTTTACTCTAATATTTAATCACCACTTCTCTTTGAAACCATGCTGATTAATTAATAATAATGCAACGACTTTACCTCCAAGTCTAATTTTTATTTGTTTGCTAAAACGTAGAGTTATACAGAAACATTAAAAAATACTCTTCAGGTTGGTTATGCCAAACTTGGTATCCACACTGATGATGCAATTCACACCAGAGGATTCCTTCCCCAACAACAGAAGATTAAATATAAATATATCATAAATAACACAATGCTGAAACCCATAACAGCAACTGACCAGAAGCTATGATGTCAATATCAGAAAAGTTTAAGACCTTGATCAAAGGTCTGCATTACATATCTTGTACATAAAAAAAAAGGAACTCTTGAATCTGGCAATGAGTGAAATCATCCTAGTTATTTTAATGACAAAATAAAAATGAAATTTAAATCCTTTTTAAAATTGTTTTAAGTGTATCATCTCAAGCACACAGAATTAATATACTGAAATAAAATAACAGAATCATGACACAAAGAAAATAAAAAGACACCTAAAACTAGACCAAAGACAGAGTGAAGAAAGATGTAGAGATATTAAAGTTTGGCACCAAAGAAACAAGCATCTTACTAACCCACACATTTGTTGTAATTTCTCTCCACTTAATCATTTCTAAACATTCAGTGGCACTTTTTATACCTTTTCAGTAAACTGCTGAAATGCACGTATGTCTGTCTAACAATCCATATACTGAAGAATCTACTTACTAATATAGAGAGAAATAAATGGAGGTACAAGCAAAAATTAAGAAAGTCATTAACTACAACAAATACAAAATCTAAATAATAAAAATATTTAATAGAAAACAAAAAGCAGCTTTTAGTAATAAATTACTAAAACCAATTGCCTCAAATAATATGGCATGGCCATTAGACAGAAAGATAAAAAATATAGCTTTGGGAGAGGGCTCTGGAAATTTATTCAGAATAAGAAATTTAAAACTATATTCACACACAATATTTTTTTGTTTGATACTAATCTAGTTAATCTGATACATTCCTAATACAGTAGAGATTTCTTGTTAAAATGTGCCTACTGTAGTTATCTTTCTTAAACCATTTCTGCTATTTGTTTTTCCTTCCATAACTGATGTTTATCTATCAGCAAATTCTGATGTCTTGTGATCAAGTTATAGCACTCTTTTTAATTAATTACAAACAAAATCATTGTTTTTTGATTCAGTATCTTTTGCAGCTCAACAGTTCTTTGTTTTTTGCTTGTTTACACAATATACTTGGTACTGTTTGCTTTTTTCTACTTCATACTAACTGATTATAGTTCCTATGATACTATGATATATAAATATATACTTAATCACATAACTATAAACACATTTATATAAATATCTTACGACCTGAACAGTCTGCATAATTTTATATATGTAACTGAAAAAAACATTGAGCACATTGGTATATAAATTTTGATGTACAATGTAAAAGTATATAAACTTTAACTTAAATCACTGTGATCACTGACAAAGTAGATGTCTAAATTATGGAAAACCCCAATAACAATTCAAGAACTTGGATAGAGAGCAAATATCTGCAAGTGCTGATTCAGCACAAGAATCTTGTTAAGCAGACGTAACAAAACGCGGGGTTAATCCTTTTCTTTCAAATAAGATCTAAGATTCCCAATGGTAAGCATCTTTATTCTTTAAATACTTGTCTAAAAGATATGTTTACATATTAGTGAAGATTTCTAAGATGGTAAAATTGTACAGTATTAGTTGTCTAGCAAGTTCTATTCAAGGAGAATACCATAAAATGAAACTATAAAAACGTCCTGGATATTAATAATAAATAAATAATTAAAGTTACACTTGAGACAAATTTTCAAAAAGCTGGCCTACAGATTTGTATCTGTGGTAAACGAAAAGTTTCAAGAGCTAAACAAAAAAACTGCAATAGTGAATTAATATCTACTCATTTTACAGGCTTCTTGACACCAAACAGCAATACCTATAAGTAACAATTTAATGTAGTGTTATTATGCTATAAAAGCATTCATGTAAATATTTAATGTAAATGTAATCTTCCATAATTTTTATGTGCAACAATAATCTAAGGATAATGTGTAATATACTCCATGTTTAGACTTGCTGTTGTCCAGTTGAGGGTCAGTCTCTCACCAATGGCCCCTATGTACAGTATGTAGCAGAATGAAGGTATCTCAGTCCAAGCCTCAGGACATTACATAATATCCCTCTGTCTCAAACCCCCTTTCTGGAAATTACATGCCCCTCAGTGTTAAACCCAGGCATAAGTATACATTCAGTATTAAACTTGTACATTAAGTAATAGTGAACTGCTATCCTGAAATTGATTGTCTGTGATGGATGAAAGGAACACTTCCCTATAAATGTTCCCATATATCAATGTGAACTGGGAGATTATCACTAAGATTTATGATAAATGTGTAATATAGTACTGTATGAACTACTGTACCCATAACATCATGAAAGATAGTATGGGTACACTAGTTTATATAGCACACAATATTACATATTTCAATCATAAATCTTGATGGTAGCTTCCAATGCATATTTGAAATATTGTCTTTTACTATCATCCATCATAGATATTCAGCAATTTCAGGACAGCAGTTCATTATATCTTAGGCATTGGTTAATTACTGGAAGTAAACTTATGCATGTGTTTAAAATTGAGGGTATGTCATTTCCAAGGCATATTTTTGGGAAGACATTCAAGAATGCAGATATTTGATCATAAAGATGCTAGTATGTCATCACCAGTTGATCAATCATATCATTAATTTATATATTTCACCTTCATTACGGCACTGAATAATCCTGATGGGTTCCGGCGCTTGGTCTTCAAGACCTAAATTTCATAATCAATCAATCATTCACATATTAAATACAAATATAAGTGAAAAAATTGATAAATTTTCCTCAATCAAAACAGTTTGAGCAGCCTTTCAACCCTGGCATTAATAAAAAAAAAAAAAGAATCATTAGTGTTTTTGTGGACACACTGACCTACTAAATGGAGACAACAAATGTAAAGACCTCGGTGCACTTACAAAATAAGGAATTGCAGATTCTAAGTGCTAGTTAAATACTTACAAAATAAGGAATTGTATTTTCTAAGTGTTAGTTAAATATATGACTGAATTTATTTATTTTTGCAATGTCAAAGTACTGTATGAAACAAGGCATGGTATGGAGACAGGAACAAATAAGTTCCTAGTGAAATGTATGCAGTTACAAATAAAAAGGCAGTAATCATTTACTAAAACCAATTTGCACTAAGATTTAGATTATTTATGGAGAATGAAGACTTCCTAGTTTACTGCATTAAAAATATAAGAACAAGCTTCCCTTTGCATGTCAGCAATATCAAGTACAGTACTATAAGCTTTCCTTCATATATCAGGAATTATCCACTCCTAAAGAAAAGGTTAAGTCATTTATTACAGAAATAAACATTTCTCAAAAAGACAATGACAATTTGGCCAGGCTTGAAATGTAATCTCTCCTGGTTTGTCTGTTATATCTGCAATATTCTTAACACTGAACAATTTAATTCTGATGACAGAACTATTACTACTAAGGCCGCAGAATTAATAAAAAAATATATCTTTATCTTTACGTGATATATTTATTTACTGTATTATTTTCTTCTGTTTATTTTTGTCGATATCGATATTTATTCTGCAGAAACTTACTTTTCAAGATTCAAGATAATAAAGATTTGCACTTTCTGAATATAAACATCTACTTGCATCAAAAGAGCTGCTCTGCTCTACTATGGCAGCATTAATCACTAGAATGAGTGCATCATACGTCTGACAATGCTAGGTTTGCAATTATTGAACCAAGGAAATTAGCATGATCTGTAAAAATTCGCAGGGTATTTTGTCCATTTATTCCTTATCCTTGAGGATCTGGCCAACTTTTCTCTTGCTCCCCTTTTCAGTTTTACTGGTTAATCTACTGACATTCAACCTCTCAGACTATTTAAACCAAGGAGGGTGTTGTAAAACAACTGGCTGAATTCTTTCACATTCTCCAGGTTAATTCAGTTCAATAGCAAAACTCTTATCCTCTCATACATAATAATGTTACTCTACAGCACCATATAGAACACTAGCAAGATGCTAAGTTTTGGGATTTCAATGACAAACTGTATACCAAAAGAAGCAAAAGTCTGTCACAAAAGCATCAGGGTTAAGCAATATTATTTGTACCAATATCTATAATTTTTTGCCCCTTACAGATACATGTGCAATTAAAAGGGTGTAGAGTAATTCAGAAAAAATAATAAAAAAAAGATACTAACAGTGAAAAGAAAAGACAAATAATGGCGATAAATGATAAGTTGAAATGCACACTACAAAAGGATTCAGTTGGGAAATGAAGAGCAATATTCCTCACAATAAGTTCTCTGGCTAAGTAGAAGAACTATACCTTCAAAAACTAATAAGCCTCCTTAATCATAAGGATGTTCAATAATCTTTAATTGGCATATTTTCCAATGTGCTCCAAGTTTCAATTACAGATGAACAAAAAACCATACATAATAAAACCAATTACTCAAGAAGGTGCTAAAAGGACGGGCTAAAACAACATAACCTCTGGACAGTTAAATGGGCAATTTCAATGACCAAATTTATAAAACCAATGTAAATAAAAAGACTCAGTAAGCCTGTAAAATACAAAAGCCCTGAAATAAGAAGAATCACAAGGAAAAAATCCTTTCATATTGCCAGAGAACTTACATGATGTAGCAATGAAAATATATGTTAACTTAAAACACTTCGTTATCATGGGAAATATCCATCACGGGGATAAGAGAGAATCTAAGCTACACGTATTCTGAAACGACTGCTTACCTAATTCTTGGTGCCTGAATAATAAAATATATCAACCTTTTTTATTTTTTAAAATAAATAACATGATTGGCCACTTTTATTATCTTACAAATATCACTATTTACACTTAAAAACAACTTATGGTAAAATAACGATTCTATTTTTGATGGCAGTCCAATTTCACCCACTCAGACCACTATAAACCTTACAGTTCACGTAACCTTTGCAACAAATTATCTGATGCGTCACCCCCGTTTTCATTCTGCTGGTTGACATTTCTTTCTCTAGATTCTAATCCCGTTGGAAGTCCAGGACGACGGGTGCGTGGACGGGAAGATCTGGCAGGCTGATTCTCAACATCAATGTCAATAGTGTCAGTGCTAAGAGACAAAGTTTTTGTTAATCAAAATCATTAATAGCTCTAAAATTGTGTTTGAAAATGTATACATCACAAAATAATCTTTCCTGTTGGTAAAAAAAATTGACGTCAGTCTGCATATGGAACAAATTTCATAAGGTTAAAAAAATATTTTACTCAATACATTTCATTACTTTAAAATCTAAAGACCTAAATAGAGTGTCGGGACACAAATAAATAAAACTGTTTCTACAGCAAACATGTTTTTTCATAAAGACCCATTAAGTATCTGTAAGTATCTTATTCATGTCCCACAGTCTTGGATCACCAGTGAAGGAGAGAAGTCTCCACTGCACAGGCACCAGCCCTACCTATGCTACATGTGTGTGCCCTAGTTTTTTGTGATGTCCAAGATAAAAACTCAGTACAGTATGTGAATAATGAATTTGTAAGGACAAACATGTTTTATAAAAATACAATCACAATCCCATTATTCTAAACAAGCCTATACCACTATTCAGGCAAGAGGTTGAGATACTTAACTTTCATATGCCATAAAATATTCAGAGAACTTGTAGAAAACAGAAGTGATGAGTAGAATCTCTACTATACATATGGCCCATAAATACAGGGCCTGTATCATGTCAGTGATCTTTCAAAAGCAAGAGTGAAGAGCATTTACCATCAACATACTATGTAACTGCTATCCTAGATGGTCTACAGCTTGTCAGCACCAGAATGGGAAGTCATGATGCATTAGAATGAAGTGGATGAGGATGAAAACAACTTCTCTTAATGGTAAAAGATGCCACAACCCCTTCAATGATTGGCCCTGAGGAATTCAGAGGTTTATGAATGACATAAGACAAGCAAAAGGTGGTAAAAGTGAACTAACATTGACATTTTGATACTGCTGTCTTCAGCAAGAAGGGCCTGCTAAACCTAATCTAGATGATTCCCTGAAGTCCTCTTTATCACACTTCCTCATGCAAACCCCTGCTGGGAATGCCTTTAGTTGACAATTGGCAGAGAATTATGGGAGTAATGAGGAGTACAATAAGAGCTTGAATAAGACTCAAAACACCAATAGCAGAGTTTACTAGATCCACGAGAGTGGCCTGACTGGAAAAAAGTTGAAATAGGGAAGAAGTTATGTGGCTCTCAGGAGTGGGATCCTTCTTAGTCATGCCAGATGAGTGAACAGTAGCAACAGTGCTAGAATTTGGACGAGCAACTGATCATACAAGAACAGTTGTGAGAAGATACATTATGAGACCCTGACATTGTCTGGGAAGTTGATGCCCACAACTTGCGAGAAGTGACATTAAGAACTGAAGATATGGTAATTAAAGAATAACTTGACCTCAACCTCATAAGAACAATAGAGTTAAGAGCAATTCTGGATGTGTAAGTGACTTCTGAATGCTGCCCTTTAACATACCACTGCTTGAATAGTAACAAGAGTGGGACCAATTGGTGACAGAGACTGCCGATGATGGGAAGTGACAAGAGCTTCTTTTATCGTGGTGACAGAAGAGTTAAGTGAGATTAAGGGAATTATGGGGTGACGTTCAAGCAAATTTTCAATCTGTCTTGATTGTTCAATGTGTGAAGTTCTTGAGCTAAAGACAAAAATCTTTGGTATTCAACTGGTAAGAGACGTGGTGGAGAAAATGTGGTGCTGGCAGTAGAAGGGCATCACTTAGCAGGGAAGAGGTAGGAAGTGGCAAAAACCAGGATCATCAGATGAAATGGAATCCTCCAAAGAAAAGGCTCACCAATCCCCATAGATGGAGCAGTGACTATCTAGAGCTGGAGAAGCCTTGAGAGCAGAAGCAGCACTGACATCTGCCAAAACTCTGATGCATCTCTTATATATTTCCTACCAAGATATTACTTGGGTGAGAAGACCTGCTAGAAATATGGAAATCAGACTTGGTTCATCCTACTGGAGTGAAGTATAGCCACTGTAATGGGGCAGAGCTATCTAAATTCTTCAAAGCATGAGTCCTCTTGTTAGTCACGTTATGGACCATGTAAGCCAGCAAGAAGGATCCATTATGCCTACTTCTTTAGCGTCGTTTAAGTCCCGTGATGATAAAAGTCCTGAAAACCTCCTAATACAGTATGGCATCCATTTTCTTTAGTACAATATTGGAAAATCAAAACAAAACCACCCTAAACAGCAAGTACTGATGCTCTCTCAAAAGAAGAGATCAACCTTCTATTCTTTGAAATGTCCAACAGAGTGATGATGTCACAGATAGGAGCTACTTGCTCTGAGAACCCACTCCTGCCAAGGCACTATAACTAGAATTTCCCAGAGACATTTCTTGATTAAGTCAATCTCTGCCAGAGCATATACAGCTGAGACTTTGAAAACCAAGAATGTAGACTTTTTTCAGTAAGAGCTACAGGTCCCACAAAAGTTTGGCAAGTTAAGACAAGCAACCCATCATCTTATGATATGTGAAGATGGTGACCCATCTCCACATGCCCTAAAAGTAAGGTCTGGTGTGCAGACCTAGCCTCTGCACATACTAAATGACAAATATGTATCTATTAATAGAGGACTGCTACCTGCAGTAACTTATGGGTAATATAAGTGGACACAACAAAATATAGTAAAAGAATGTGTATATATACATTTGTGTAGCCTTTCATTGTCTCTACTTGTACATTTTCACTCTGTATCTCCAACAATGTGTAAAAAACTTGAAAAACCACATGCAAGGCATGTACTAGCAATGGTTGTGTACACTTACAAATATATTTTACATTATGTCCTTGTCCAAAGTCCAAGTGTACATGTTATGTGGCTTATATGTTTTGGTGCATGTAAGTCCTTGTTCCTACTACCAATTTCATAACTGTCACTTCAGTGTACCTAAGTGAAATTATTTAAATTATTTCCTTTACTTTTCATTTAGCTATCCTTCCACTACATAGTATGTGCTTACTTTGCTTGACATTATAATTATAACAATTTTACAGAAATTATATGAGGTACAGAAAGAAAAAAGTACATGTAAAGACAATGAAAGACAGATTATATATATATATATATATATATATATATATATATATATATATATATATATATATATATATATATATATATATATATATATATATACACACACACATGCATACATACATACATACACATGCAGTACCTTGAATTATAAGAAAGAAAAATACTTACAGCTTAATATCTTTGTTACTAGTTGGCGACTGTGCGGTTAAACCTGTACGCGAACGACTCCGATTCAATTGGGCTCTTCTCTCGGCTGCAAAAGAAAGTTATAATTAACTAACATTAGAGTGTCCTTCCAACTAAAGCAATAAAGAAATTATCAGTGATGAAATGATAAATGGATGACAGCATATATCTTATGAACCAGTTTTAATCCAAACTATTTAAATATTTAAATACATCACACCATAAAGTAATTTACTACAAATGTATACAGTACTCACATAAATTAAAATAGCAAAAAACATGCCAAATCTGATGAGCTATAAACAAAGCGCAATTCAGTACAGAGATTAACCAGTGTATGGACAAATAAGTACTTTAAAAATTAACTCTCACATATAACTTGACATAAAAACAATGGTGGGAAGAACTTAAATTTATCTTGTAAAGAATTTTTTGTACAAAATTTCTTTTTAAAATTACATATCTCTCCTTCTCATAAGAAAAAACAGTTTGTCCATGCAGTAGTATTTATAAACACATGAACTTTATAACCACTCTTCTAAAGTGACTAAAAATTAGATCCTCATAATAAAGGCATTTTCACTAATTTCTGTGATACATTACTAGCTAACTAGTGCCAAATATTTGTACAAAAGGCTGCAAAAAAGTGCTCTACAATCCAATGACTATTTTATATCCTTGATGTACTATGAAACTAAAATGCTAGTGTGAATAGTTACATAAGGCAAAAGATTCTTACAGCTAAAAATTGTCTTAAAAAAACAGCAATCATCTACACAACATGTGAAAAATACTCAAGAACAATATGAAAAAACTCATAGAAAATGGAGAAATTTTTTATGTGTATCATACTAATAACCTATCTGTACAATACACAGAGCTATTACAAATACTGTACTGTAGCTAAAGATTCACGTACAATAGCATGTTTTCCTTCTTGCCAAAGAGTCATAGGTTGTTAATAAGCAGTTGGGTACAAAACTATAGAGTGCCAACAGAGGATAGAAACACTTATGCTACAATAATTCAGGAGAACTTTTAGGTTTATAATTTGTGTGAATATTACAAATTTCCTTTTCATGTAAATATATTAAAATTATTTTCTATTCATCTGCAATATGATCAAAACCTATTACACTGCAAATTTAAAATGTTCCTTTTCCAAAATTGTATATACTCAATACCATAAGTGCTAGCCCAACCTCCACAAATTCACCTTTGTATTCTTTAAATAAAGATTGCATGAACTTTGATACCATAATCAGTCTCATTATGAAGAGAAACATTTAGAGAGGTAGGCAGGAGGGGGAGAGTTAAATAATATCTTTCAACTCTATCGCTTGAAATTCATTACTAGGTTTGAGTGTCCTTCCACTGGAAAAAATTCAAACTTGGGGAATTGGAAACTGTGCCACAGCTGAGACAGGTTCATTTTTGAAACTAACAGTAAGAGCTCATGGATTCACTCACCATTCTATCCAGTTTGCCAGCAAATATAACTGTAGTAAGGATAACTGCATTCTTATAATACTCTCTATTCAACACAATTATGTTGGTGACATCCCTTACAAGCAGGGTAAGATGCAGACATTAGGGAGTGAGCTCTTGTTTAATAGTGAAATGAACTTATAAATAGTTTTTCACTGTTGTCGGACATGATTATTTTCTTGGACCAATCATAGTACCCCTGAGCCCCACAGTATTACATTAGCATTTTGGTTTTTCATATATTTTTTGTCTTACTAATACATATGGCTAAGTGTCATTCATTTTTTTGAGGTGGTGAAAACTGCGAATCTTATCAGTTACGGTTCCCAATAGGGAATTCAACATGAACCAAGGTTAATTAAGGAATCTTATTTTTGTTTATTTTCATATCTTTATTTTCACCAGGTTTTAGTCTTACATGTAACAGAATTACATAAAGGGGAAGTCTTTAGAATTTTCCATCTCCATGGTGTGGTCCTCCACATATGCATTAATTTTTTTTTTTTTTGTGATCAAACATGAGTTAATCATATTTGCCTATGTGATTTCCCATGCCTAACACAAAACTGCATTTAAAAGATGGATGAACCCCTCTCTAACAGGCCGCCATAGGGTTTGTACCTAGATTTATGCAATATTCCCTGTGCCTTGAAAATTGTCATCTACTGAGAGTGGACCCTGCACTAGGAGCAGAGCTTGACTTCAGGCTTGCACTGGCTCCATAATGTTGGCTACATGAATTCAATAAGTGAGGAGGAATGCTGTCCAACCTTAACCCCATACTCCTTCGTATTCTAAGAAAAGCCTCAGAAATATATTCAAGGCTGTGCAGAGGTCCTTTAAAGGACAATCCTGACATGGCAAGGAGCAATAAAAGGAGTGAGCAAAAGATAAAAGGCCAAACTTATTTTTATTTAGAACAACTACTGTACTTAGGACCAACTCATAACTCAGCTCTATGTACATGCTCTCTAAGGTCCCCCCACTGGCAATGGGGACAGCTAGACTCGACTGGGAAAAAAATCATGAAAAATGTTGGACTATATTTCATCAATTAACCTATAATTCCACTTGATTCAACTGAGAAGAAATAAGAAAGGCAGCAGGCAAATTTATCAATACTGCACCACAAGTAATGGTAGTAAATCATGAAAAAGCTGTTGATCCCCAGGTAATATGTGACACTCTGACAAGTCATTCTGCTTAAGTTTCAAAGAATTCTTACAACAAACCACATGCATATCACTGGCACTGAGAAAAGGCGAAAAAAGATTTTTACGAGTAAGGAAAAATGATAAAATGTGCTTTTTTGATAGCATTGTTGTTTGTTTCGTCCTCAAGGAGTTAGCCTTCCATGGTCTACCAGAGCTCCAAGGTGACCAAACTAATATCAAAGAATTCTCTTTTAGCTGGTCTCATGGCCGGGTATTGTGTCATAGTGATAAATACTGTAATATATGATGGAGTATGTAATGGACTCAAAGATAAGGGGGCACTTTCCCAAATCTTACAGCAAGGCTGTATTACATACCCAGGTTCTTCCACTGCCAAACCCTGCTATAAGAAGAAGTGTTTATTGTGCATACGCCGCCCGCCACTCCATCGACAACACACAGACACAAAGACCAAACAACAATTACTCTTCGTTGATTACTCTTCGTTGGTCAACACAGTAAGGTTTAGTATTACCGGCGCTCAGAAAAATTTGACTTTCTTCTCCGATTTCATTAGCAAGGATCATGGAAACATCTAAAATAGCAAGTTAAGTACTTGATTTTAAGTTCCAGTTAAAGTTTTACTTTTAAACTTTTGGAATTAGTGATTGATTTAAACTTTTGGAATTAGTGATTGATTTCTGTGTGAAAGCCAGGACCCGGCATTTCCTGCTAACACATGGTCGGCACTTACTCATGATCGTTGATTGGTAGTTTTGAAAAGCAAAAATTGTTTTCAAGAATTTGTCATTCTATCTAAATGTTTTAACTAAAAGAAATGTTCCACAATTTATCATTAATATAGAAAATCTTTTCAGATTATACAATGTCTACAATAATCTAGGCAGAGTGTGAGAAGAATTTAGACTAGATTAATAGTGGATGTTGCCTGTAGCCTATAAATTTAGACTAGATTAATAGTGGATGTTGTCTGTAGCCTATATAACCTAAGATAATTTTTTTCCTTTTATATAAGCATGTTCTAAATAATCCAGGGCTAGGCAGTACCTTATATTAGGTTAAGTGATAACTTTTTAGAAACATCCCCCATTATTGGACTAAATTGTTAGCCTAGACCAAGTAACCTAGGGCTAGATGAAATAGTAATTGGTGCTGGATGAGATGGCATCCTAGCTTTAAGGCTACATACTAAAGTAATTGTGTTTTAAGTAACCCTTACCCTTAAGTGTGAATTAGATAATCTGGATTAGGCAGTAGCCTAGATTAGAGTATAGCCTATCCCCAGTTATCAGCGGGGTTCCGTTTCTGAGGGTGTGATGATAACTGAAAATCACTGCTAACCGAAAATTGGCGATTTTTGGGGCGTATCAGCGCCGAAAAGCCCCAATTTTCGGCTATCGGTGCCTCTGTTAGGTATGTATTGGCGCCAATACCCAATTATCGGCGCCGATAAGCAGAAATCAGCAATTTTCGGCGCCAAAAATTGCCGATTTTTGTCGCTAGACAAGTGCCATAAAACCGGATCGCCATTAACCGAGGAATGCCTATACTTGATAGCGTAGCTATAAGGTTACAAATTAATGAGTTATTGTTTTATATAGTAGACCAAATAGCCTAGGATTGGATATAAACACCAACCTGGGTTAGACAAAAATAGTAGCCTAACTACTTGTATAAGGTTACATATTAGTAAGTTTCTGTTTTTGTATAGCCTATACATTTAAGAGTGATCTAATCTGGATTAGGCAATACCCTATACTAGGCTAAGTGGTACTTTAGAACAAATAAGCTTAGGATTATATATGAACAGTATCCTAGACTCAATAAAATAACCTGGTTTTTACGACTCTGTAGCCTATCTGTAAGGCTACATATTAGTAGAGGTTTTATGTAGCCTACATCCTTAAAGATGAAATAAACCTAGACCAGGCAGTAGTCTAACCAGGTTAAGCAAGAACCCCTTTTTTAAGGGTGCATCCTACTATTGGCCTAAAACAGTAGTTCAATTTAAATAAAGCAGCACCCAAACATCAGATAAAAGGGTAGTCTCAGCCAAATAAAACGGCAAACTAGATTATAAGAAGGTTCTTTCCTGTATAGTTTATATCCTTATGTGTTTTATAATAAGCCTAGAATAGGCAGTGGCCTAGAACAGGTTAAGCAAGAACCCTCTAAGAAATCCTCTGTTCTTAACCTAATGTAGATAATGCTAGAAGCATTAATCTTAGCCATATAAAACACTAGCTTGGGTTAGTTAATCAATTAGTTTATAGCAGTTAGTCTGAATGGCATGACATTCAAAATTAAATTTCACATAGCCCTTGCAAACAGACTAACAGTGTATAATACAGCCATATACTGGTGTCAAAGCTAACCTAAATCTTACAGGGTTTAAGTGAACATAAATTATATTACAGTTACACTTGTAATCAAATTAGCCTGTGATAATAAATATATCTATATAAGCTATATAAGGGACTACAGACAATTAGTAATAACAGTTTTCTAAAAACTTGTTTATATATCACTACAGGGCCTGCATTATGCACGACCATCAGCTCAAGTGCTCCGCAGCAAATTGCTCGGTTCGCTTTTTGCCAGTGGGTACAGCCCATACCATCTGCCATGAGCATAGACCTTGTAAAAAACAAGGAAAATTTGTTTGGTCGCAGGATATGCGCAAGTTTTAGGGACAAAACAGCTCATTTTGAGCTGTCTTGATGGGTCCTAGGGTTCAGCAGGGGTGAGGAAGGAGGAGATTATATTTTTCAGGCAGAACTCCAGCAGCATATATTTAACACTTTCTCAGAACTAGATCTATGTTTGGGCCAAAACCCAGGAACATCAGTCCCCACTACCTCCCAGGTTAACTCCGCGGAGGAAGCAGCGGAATCTTTATATGGGGGTGACATTTTAACTAATGAATATGAAGTGGACATTCCCGCTGATCAGGGACACAAATTTCAGCAAACCATGGGAGAAACCTTCCAGAAGGAATTCTATACCCCATGCAACTATCAGATGCTGAAGAGGATCTTTCCCCCAAAAGGGATACTAGGATCCACCTAACCCCAACTGAAATTACTACATTTTCGGAGGGATATAGTAACTCACCCAGGACTTCTGCCCCCTAGTTACCAGGCAGTTACAGTTCAGTTGTTGACACTCAGTCAGACTGCGCAAGCTCCCCCAAAAAGGGGATGCACAGTTTGCGGCATTTGACCAATTCCATAAGGAAATTATGAGTAAGATCAAAGATGCCCTTGCCACAGAACAGCAATATATAATGAACATAATACCTGATTCCAAACAGGAAAATAAGGAAATTAAGTTAGTCATGTACACCCCAGAGTGTAAAAGCACTGCATCCTGTAACCAAAAAGTGAGGGTGGATACAAATTCTGCCCAAACAAGGTCTAATGTTAGACTTCAGATCAAAACATAATAGGGGCTCCAATACTCACCCCTGAAGATACTGATGATCCTTGGCAAGACGCCTCAATGTGCATTTTCTCTCCTGATGGTAAATATCTAATTAGTGAGAGAAAAACTTTGATCGAAGTTGTACATGTAGAGTATAGAGACAGGGCAGCATTCCCTTATACAGAATGGTGCCTGCTACAACTTTACAAGACATAAGAGAATAAGAGAAACCACTAAAAGAAATGGTTCTCTTAAAAGCTATAGAAGACACCTTTTACCTGGTCAATGGAAAATAGATCTCTACTTCCAATTTTGAATAAAACCAAAGTTGCTTACCAAGTAGCCCCAGCCTTCTGTCCCTTCACTTTCAAAATAATTAATCCTGTAAAGGAAGATTTACTGAATTTTGTAGTGACTAGAAAATGGGAGACAATGGCAGAATTAAAGCCATTTGCCACGGTCATCCCAGTTTCTAAAAATTCCACCAAGGAGTGGGCAACACTTTAACTCCCTTTTGAAAGGAAAAAGCTCCCTTTAGATATAACTACTCAGCAGTTTGGGACCCCTATGAGAAGAATATCAGAGGGGACAGCCTCGGCTGAATTCCATGCTAGGATCCACCTCCTTAGTATTATAACCTCTACAACCTTGTGGAAGTGGCCACAAAAAGGCTTCCAGAAGATTCCAGAACAATTTTTGCTATTGTGACCAAAAGTCTTATGAGAACCCTATGGGAAGCACTCTATGACTTCTTAGAGTGGCGCAAAAAACGCGAATGGAAACATCGGAGGGCTCCAACAAGTCACTTACCAATGTGACTTCAGTATTACACTCTAAGCCCTTCTGTAAGGACCTGTTTGAGGAGTCTGTTGTGGCTCAACTTAACGAGCAAGCCCACCAACAAAACTGTACAGTGTATACAATCTTCTGAGAAAAGGGCAAGTCAGGAAACAAAAAAATCCAAAACTTCCCTTTACCCAACCCAAAAAAGGCTCGCTATGATTAAAAATCATATAAGCCTTCAGTCACCCCCAAAATTTTTCCTCAAAACCAGATAGGTGGTCAGATGGGCAACTCCCTACAAAGGGACAACAACAACAGCAAGGACATCCTTTTCACAAGGTCCAAGGCAGAGGAAGAGGGATATCACAATAGGAATTGTATGGTCGGGGTCACCTTTGACGACACCATTGGCAATGGAAGTCTTCCCCTTGGGGGAACAGCATTATTTTCAACGGGCTGGGGTGGAAATGGTCTCATCCCCCACCTCCTTTAAAGGAGTTCTTCTAAAAACCAGACCCCTCTCTGGAAGATTAAGTGCAGAGGGCTCTGTTAAAGGGAGCCGTAGAAAAACATGCGTATATTCCCCACCAAGTACGTCTCTTCAGTGTCCCCAAAAAGGATTCCTCCGAATGAAGAGTGCTCCTCGACCAATCAACACTGAACAGGCACAATGTTTGCCCAAAGTTTTGGATGACTACCATTGCCCAAGTATGTTTATTCAATCCAAAAGGGATTTGGATAGCTTCCATAGATCTGAAAGATTCACACTGTCTCATCCCTATCGCTGTTCCCTTCCACCCCTTCCTAGGGTTCCGGATAGGGAAAGATACATACAGGTTCAAAGTCATGCCTTTTGGGCTAAACATTGCCCCAAGAATTTTTACAAAATTAGAAATGGTAGTTAGCCTACCTAGACAATTACTTAATCTGGGAGCCCATAAGAAAAGAGTGCTTGAAAAACCTAAGAGCAGTGACCAGCAGACTACAGTCAAAAGGTTTTATAATAAACGAAAAATTCCGCCTCACGCCCAGCAGACGCTTTCATTGGCTGGGACTGTGTTGGGATACTCTTAACGGCCTGTTGTCTCTCCCCATCAATACTCAAAACCGAATAAGGAAAGACCTCAAAACGTTCCTTGCACAGCCCAGAGTTTCTAGACAGAATTAGAACGTATGATGGGCTTACTGCAGTTCGTATCAGTAATAGATCCAATACTCAGATTGCAACTAAAAAATATGAACAAATTCTGGCTATCACATGCAAGAAAAAAGATGCAAGCCAACCTCAGCAAAAGAATAAAAAAGTTGGGGAGATACTTCAGCCTTGGACTCGGAAGGAATCTCTGGTGAAACAGGTCACCCTGACTCCTTCATCTGTAAGAGTGACAATACACACAGATGTCTCTTTGACAGGTTGGGGAGGACATTGGGAGGATCATCAGGTGGCAGGGAGATGGTCAGCTACTCTGAGGAATTGTCATAACAATTTCCTGGAGCTGATGGCTGTCTTTTTGTCTCTCAAAAAACTCAAACCTCCAGAAAAGATACATTTTGTTGGTTCTAGATAACATGACTACAATGTCCTGCATCAAGAGATCGGGATCACATTCACCTCCTCTCAATATGATAGTGCTAGCCATCCTTCGGATGGAGCAAGCAATTAAGTGGTACTTGTCTGCAATTCACCTCACAGTGTCTCTCAACATACTAGAAGACTCTTTATCAACGAAAATGACAACCTCAACAGAGTGGATGTTGGACAACCACTCTTTTCAAACAATAGCAAACATGCTTCCACAACCGGAAATGGACCTGTTCCCCACATATGAGAATCACAAACTCCCAGTGTATGTTTATCCTAACTTGCACAGTCAAGCAACAGCAAGCGATGCCTTCTACAAGACTGGAACAAATGGAGGGCGATATACCTTTTTCCTCCATTGTCCCAGATTTCGAAGGTTTTGAGCATGCTTCTAACCTTCAAAGGAACAGCTTACTTAGTAGCCCCAAACTGGCCAAGCAGGCATTGGTTCCTATCACTCCAACAATGGACAAAGAGATCAATTCCACTACTGTCCGCTGTTCTATCCCAGACAGTAGAAGGGAAAGTCGTCTACACATCCTCCTTTCTGAACCGAGACCCTCACGTGTGGATTTTTTAAATACTGTCTAACGTAAAAATTACTCACCCAATATTGCTAGGTACCTAATGCAAAAACTATGGACATCTTCTATCAGACAATACCAGTCCGTACAGAAGATATGGTTAGATTATATCCATACTGACAGCCCAGTTGAAATTTCTAAGGAAACACTTTTAAAATTTCTTATACAGTATATCTTTTTTAATACAAACACCTTGCTGTTACAATAATCATGGTGTACAAGGCAGCATTAATGGAACCCTTGCTTTATGGATTTGGGATTGACTCTCATACAGAAATTGTAAATTCTCTTCTCTGGTCTTTTGCACTACAGTAAAAAGACCAGTTCCCGAATGGCTTCCAATTACTTGGTCCCTGAACAAGGTGCTTAGATTTCTATCAACCCCTCAGTTCAGCAGACCCAATACAACCACAACTCACACACTGCAAAAGGCGATCTTCTTGATTGTGTTAGCTTCAGGAGCTTGTATTAGCGAACTGGGATCTCTTAGACGAGGACAATACATCGCGCAAAAAGCTGACCATCAATTATTATTGTCCCCGGGTCCATCATTCCTAGTCAAGAATGAGCATCCTTTAAGAAGGAAGTCCCCTATTTTGATAAGAAAACTCAATTTAACAGACAAGGCATTAAGCCCGATTCAAGCACTAAAGGTTTACCTAGAAGTCATGGCAAACATCTCCGATAGTCCAATTCTCCTACACCCTAGCACAAACAAACCACTCTCTCTACAAGGGCTGAGAATAATTGTAGTGCCTCTCATTAAAAAGGCAAATCCACACTCCCTTCCTAAGTCACATACTAGGAAAGTATGTCATTGGCCTTCTTCAGAAATGCCTCTTTTGAAGAAGTCTCCGAACATACAGGGTGGTCATCAGAGACAGTATTTTTAAAACATTATTGCCATGCGCTCGAACAAATTCGACTACACTGTGTACCAGTAGGTGCCATAGTTAGTCCTAACCTGTAGACATTACAGTGGGAAACCAGGGGTCTTATTAACGATGAGTATGCTAACTAATGCTGGGGGAAGGGCAACAGTACTGCAACCAAACCCAGCATGCTTAGGTAAACCACTGTAGAACTACTTCCTAAAACAAAAGTTTGTGTACAGTTTCTTGTTCTTTGGGACCAAAACCTGAGGACTATCTGGGATGAAGAATGGGGCTTGAAATTTGCGGCTTGACCTCACACCGCAAATGTTTTTTCTTTGGGGTGTTGGGATTAAAAACTGAGAGCTTAAGCCTTTTTGTCACCTGTCAATTCCTTTGTAAAGTTCCCTCAGGACAAAATAAGCGACTACACTATCAAAAAACAGGTTTTGACATAGGAAAAACCCATTTTTAGTAGTCGCTGTTGAGTCCTCAAAACCCTCCCACTTCCCTGACGAAAAGGCATGGGATTTGCGCAAGGGATCATCCTGCATTGACCAACAGAAAGTAATGGTGGTTTGATACTCATGCCAGTGCGTTGTCAACGGTGTGGCAGGCAGCGCATGTGCAATAAACACTTCTTCTTCTAGCAGGTTTTGGCGATGGATGAACCTGAGTATACAGCCTCACTGTAAGATTTGAGAATGTCACTTTATCTTTGAGTCCAATACATACTCCATCATGTGTTATAGTGTTTATCACTACAACACAATACCAAACCATGAGACCAGCTAAAAGAGAATTCTTTGATATTAGTTTGGTCATCATGGTGCTCTGGAAGGGTAACTCATTGAGGAGTCAACAGCGACTACCACAAATAGGTTTTTCCTAGGTCAAAACCTGTTTTTTCCATGAAAAAATTAAGTTTGCATTAAAACTAATATTGTAATACTTACCTGAACACCTGAATTAGCCCTGGTCACTGACCAGCCCAAACTATATCCCCATAATTTTGCCCAGAAAGTGGGTAATTAACTGTCAGCGTTACCAACGCTACAGGAAAAATCTTGTCAAATGAGTTACCTGAGGTACCGCTGGCAACACTGCTGCAAATACCGCCCGACAAAGGCCGAGATCCCCAATTGAGTTATTCACTATTCAAATTGAAGTGGGAAGGAGCGTGGGAATCATTCAGGTGTTCAGGTAAGTATTGCAATATTAGTTTTATTATGAAAACTTCATATTGCAATACACTTCCTGAACACCTGAATTAGCCCGATTAACAAAATTTTAAAGGTGGGGGTTCAATCTAATTCAGCCCGACCTGTCAACGGAGAATAGCAGGTAACTCATTACCAGCCTACTATGTGTAAATGAATGTGTCCTTACCTGGTTATTCAACTCAGCAGGTGAGGATGCCTGTAGAGAGAGTACCCCGACGTCAGTCTCGTGTCTAAGGTACTGTCTGAGTCAAGCTGCCTCCCATGTGGTATTCTATACCTCTCATGAATGGAGGGGAAAGGCAAACCTCCCATGTGGCTATTCAAAGCCTCTCATGTATGGAGGAGTACAATGAACCTCCCATGTGGCTATTCAGCGCCTCTCATGTATGGAGGAGAAGTTGAGTGTGCAGGATCTCCAAGTTCTTGACCGCTCGCTGACGCCGATGGCTGTGCAGAAGAGGTGGAAGAAAATAACCCCACCTGGTCATCCGGATCTGCCTAACCTCAAAGCCTTACAACAAATTAATACTCTCAATATGAACCCGGACCAACAAATATTCTTAAGTTCATTAGACTACCATTACTACATAAAATTCCCCTCTCCCTGACCTTACCCTATAATTATAAAATTGAATTGGCCACAACAAAAGGACCAAGCGAGTAACCCTTCTCCGAAGAAAACTGAATATCTCTGAGGTAAAACGTCACGAAAACCGACCGACTTCCAAGTAGCCACTTCCAAGATCGCCAACACCGAAAAATTCTTCAGGAAGGACGAAGAACTAGCCATTCCCCTGATACTATGTGCCCTTGTACGTGAAGAAGAACTCGAAGGCTCCGAAAGTGATGAAGAACCCTTTGACGTTTGACTAATAACCTCTTGCAAGAAGAAACTAATCGCATTTTTGGAAATGGAATGAGATGGATACTTAGGGGAAACAAGTACGGTTCTAGGACGAGGCAAAAGTTTCTTGGTCCAAGCCAGATAAGCTTTAAAAGCCCTAACTGGGCATAGCAGCATTTCGGAAGCATCGCCTCCTACGAAATCATCCAAAGACGCGACTTTAAATGCTCTGGGAAGAGGATTTGTTTCCAATTCGGATTTAGCAACAAATTCTGGCAAGTACGAAAGAAACATGTCCTTCCCCAAAAAGGATACCGTCCTAGACACTGGCTGAATCTCTCCAATTCTTCTTGCCGTAGCCAGAGCAACTAAAAATAATACCTTCTTGGTTAATTGCCTTAAGGACAATGACTCTAACGGTTCGAATGATGAGGATCTTAACAAACTTAAAACAGCCGCTAAATCCCACAAGGGGGCCCAAAGCGGAAAAATTGGACTCTCTATTTTAAAAGATCTTAATACAGTAGATTGTGTAAAATTCTGCTGGTCGAAAGTCAGGTAGATGAAACTGGAACGTGCTACTGAGCATCGACCTATAAGTAGCAATTGCAGAATAAGATAATTCCTTATTCTGTCTCAAAAGCAAGAGTAAGTCTGCTACTTTCACCACTGACGGACGTGAAATCCTATGCTCCTCTTTCAAGCACCAACTACGGTACATCGCCCACCTGGCCTGGTAAAGTTTCCTAGTCGATCTTCTCAGACAGAAAGACAGTTGGTGGGCCACTATCTTAAAGAGTCCTGAATGACAGGCTGCTCACTGGACAGTCTCCACGCAGCTAGCTTCAGCACGCGGAGGTTCCGATGCAAGTAATGGAAGTGTGGCTGTCTGAGAAGATCTTTCCTCTCTCAAAGGAATACTGTGACTTCCGTCAATCTGTATAGAAGGTCCGGAAACCAAGGTCATTGGGGTCAAAAGGGGCATATCACAGTCATCTGCGTGTTGACGCTGTTTCTGAGTTTGCTCAGAACTTCCTGGATCAACCCAAAAGGAGGGAATGCATACACTTGCATGTTGTCCCAGGAGTGTAGCATTGCATCCATCCCACAAGACATGGGGTCTGCTATTGGGAAGAAGTACACCAGAAGATGAAAATTTAACCTGGTGGCAAAGAGGTCCACTGTCGCTGGCCATCTCTTCAACAGAAGTTGCACTTCCTCTTGAACTAGAGTCCATTCGCCCCCAAGAACTTCCTGCGAACGACTCAAAGCATCTCCCAAGACATTGAGTTTCCCGACACGAATTGAGGGATGAGAGAAACTCTGCGGTTCTCACACCAACAAAGAACTCCTTGTGCTATGCCAATTAATGCTTGCGATTTTGTTCCCCCCTTTCTTGATATGACACCACCGTAACGTTGTTGCAAAACAGCGCTACTGTCTTGTTGCTCACTTAATCTGAGAAGCAACTTAAGAGCCTCCTCTACTGCTCTTAACTCCCTGAAATTTATAGACTCCTCTCGATCCAGATCCCTCCAAAGGCCTTGGGCCTGAGATTCCTCTAAGGTATCACCCCAACCCCGATCTGAGGCATCTGTGTGCAGATGAAAATCTGGCAGAGGGGAGTCCAATCTTACGCCGATGGTCAGATGATGTTCTTCTGACAGCCACCGAAGATCCTTCAGGCAAGAATCGTCCCAGATTATCAATGTGTTCTCTTCCCAAAGTCCCAGCGATTCCTGAGACACACCTGCAGAGAACACATCTGGAGAAGAGACCCTACAACAAGAAGCGAGAGGGAGGACATACAACCCAGCAAGCTTTTTCACAGGCTCACTGGTTGAGCTCTTTTTGACAGGAATACTTCCATTTGGCTTAGAATCACCAGAATCCGCTCTTCTCTTGAGAAAGCCCTCAAAAGACGAGTCTGAATCGTCATCCTTAAATAAGTCTACTTGCACTGGCATTAGTGCGCTTTTGTCTTAACTGACTCGAATTCCTAGAGTTTGACACAGGTTCAGTAGGAAATCCCTTGCCTGCAACACCCCGTCTACAGACGAAGCCTGAACCAACCAATTGTCGAGATATCTCATCCGAAAACCCCAACGATGCATTATGTCCGAAATCGGAGACATTACCCTCGTGAATACCCGAGGTGCTGTGGTCAGACCGAAGCAGAGAACTTTGAACTGGAATGTTCCAGATGGACCCAAGAAACGAAGGAACTTCTGAGATTTCTGATGAATCAGAACCTGGAGATATGCATCCTTGAGGTCTACTGAAATCATCCAATCATCTCTCCGAACTGACCGTAGCACTGACTGCGAAGTTGCCATGTGAAACTTCGTCAAGACAATCAACCGGTTGAGACCCGAGAGATCCTCCCGCTTTTGGGGCCATGAAGATCCAGCTGTAAAAACCCGGAGAAGGGGGAGAGGGCTCTAATGCTCCCTTCTTCAAAAGGGCTTGGATCTCTGGTGCCAAAGCTATTCCCCTGATGGAGGATGGGGAATAACTGGGAAGATAAATCAGGGAGTCGGATAGGGGAGGTCGAGAATGAAAAGGGACTCGGTATCCTTCCCTTAACACTTGCACTACCCGACTTGCTGCGCCCCACTCCTTCCAGATGATCCAGAAGGGAGCAAGGCAACCTCCTACAGATGCAGGCGAAGGGAACGTCTCCTACTTCCGAAAACCCTTCTTGACCGATGAAGGTTTCTATCCCGAGGCAGAAGTTGAAGTTTTGGAGGCAAAGTGGACCTTCTTCGGTGATCTTATGGGGGACTTGGAACGAGAACGCTTAGCCAGAGATGACATTCTGGATCCTTTAGGAGATCTGGAACTCTTGAGCTGCTACCCGAATCATAGCTTGTTGTGACTCTACTGCCAATGTCGAAGAGACAAAGTTTACCATAGAAGAGACATCCTCCTCCCTGAAAAGACCGTTGCTGAGTGCAAAGGGAGCCCTCAACAGAACCCTCTTATGAATCTCCGGATAATGAGGCGGCAAATGATTAAAAAAGGAATCCCTCCTCTTCTTCCCAAAGAACGTCGTACAGCCTGCAGAAATGTTTGCCTGGTAAGCCAACCCCATGGAAACTGAAGTCATGAGGTTATCAAACAACGCCGGATTGGAAGGAGTATATCCATCCTGTTTAAGGAACCCCATTAACCCAGACAACATCCACATAGAGTGGGACAAAGCCTCCAAATGGCTGCGAAAGGTGTCCTCCAAGATACAAGCCTCCCTAGATGTAACTGAGACCAGACGATTTGACAAGGGAACCCGAGAGAGAAGGGCCTCAACAGACTCGTTGAGAGGAATCCTGATACCCGCAGAAGGGTTACCCGCTACCTTATAAAACCCCTTCCGAATAGGAAGCAAGGTTGAATCCTGCTTACCCAACCTGATAATAGCAGCCAACCTAGAGTCCACCTCCCTCAACGCCTGCTTGACTCAGCCAAACCAGACCAGATTCTTTGATGTTTGAGACTACCGGTTCTGTTGAAAATAGACTCGAACACCACTTGATTTGGTTGAGTAGGCTCCTCTCGAGCCTTGGACTGCGGATAAAGAGAATGGATAAAGTCAACCATTCGCTTATATTCATTCTCATTAGTTGGGAGAAAAACTGATATCCGGTACTGGATCCTCTTCTTCAAAGGAACATTCTTTGTCCAACTGGTCCGACCAAACTGAAACAGGAAAAGAGACAGGCTGACCACTAGCAAACGCCGAACTCGAAAACCCGGAACTCGTTACACCTGGATGAGTGAGACCAGCACCTGATATATCTGTCGCAAACCTATTCGAGCCAACCAAAGTCGGTTGCACAAACCCCTCAACACCTGGGTGACAAAGACCTACCCCTGAGAGCGAAGAGGCTGCAACACCCAATCCACGCAAATCTGGACGAATCACAGCTGCATGAGAATGGGAATCCGGACTGAAATCACGCTGGTTGAGGAAGAAGGAGGAAAAACTCCTTGATGACCCGGAATCAACCCAGAACCTACATTGAATGCCTTAGATGGAGGAACAGAAAACTGCAGGAAAAGTTGAGAAAGAAGAAGATGAAGAAGGGGAGAAGAAGGAAGAAGCCACACTCGGAGTAACCACTGGAGCGCCTACCGCCAATGTTGGACAGGTGGAGAACATACCAACTGGTCCGGAACTCAAAGGAGTTTTGAAAGGAAAGCTATGAGCTACCAAATTCAAGGTAACCGAAGAAGGCAAATTACTAGCTATCCTGGAGAATGGACAGGCTGAGGAAATTATCGGTGCTGAAACACTGAACTCTGGCACAGGTGAACCGCAGACTGCTGTAGCATCCATGAGAATCGTGGAGGATAAATTACGGTTAGAACCCAGTAAAGGATGAAAATAAGGAGTTGCTGGCACCTCTGCAACCACCTGAGAAGCACCTAGATCGGATGCCTCAGAAACTACAGGATTCACAAAAGGTGATGCAGAAGATGGATTCATTACAGGTACCCCCTCCTTTAACCCCGAAGAGAGAGAGGGAGCCGCTGAAGCGCTAAAATCACAGGGTTGACCCAAAGAAAAGTCTTTGCTCTGCTGAGCTAAAG
This sequence comes from Macrobrachium rosenbergii, assembly GCF_040412425.1. Classification (NCBI taxonomy): domain Eukaryota; kingdom Metazoa; phylum Arthropoda; class Malacostraca; order Decapoda; family Palaemonidae; genus Macrobrachium; species Macrobrachium rosenbergii. Next base: position 62,496,754 of record NC_089761.1, read on the forward strand.
GCAAAGAAACAGGATGAGCAAACAAAGACCCTAAACAGCACTCTGAAGAGTGGACTGAAAAAGAAGATTGAGACAGGGAAATGGAAGAAGGCTTAGTAGAAATTGGGGAAAAGTAAAATTCCAAAGCAGCCGAAGAGGCCATAGATTTCAAAGAAAGAAAATAGACTGACTCTGTTCCCCCCGATAATCTTGATAGACATCATTAGCATATTCTGGAAAATTCTTTAAGACATGATCGTACATACTGGAAAAACCAAAATTAAAACATTGCCTAACTAGTAATCTATAACCTTTAAAGAGACCCAACAAATCAGCATTATATTCAGCAACATTGAAAATCCGATCGCCAGAATTACCACCACCACAAGTCGAGAGAAATTTAACCCCTGAAGGAAAAGGAACCTTTGAAGAAGAAGGAGAATTCTCCAAAATTTCAGAACCAGATACATCAGAAACCAAATTTGAATGACCCTCCATGGATTTGGAAACCTTGTGTTGCAAAGAGCACCAAGCAAGAAATAAAACCGAAGATGGATCTAAAATGAGAGGCTGAAATATTAGCGACCCCAACCAAACCTGAACCCGAAGATTGCACCTTCAACTTCTCTTCCTGAATACTTGCTAACGTACTATTCCTACTCATCTGTGTCATTCCTAATCCTAAATCAATCTTAGAACTTACTCTTTTAGAGGGAAGGGGGGAAACCTGCTGCCAACACTGCCTGCTCCACGCCGGGGGGACCGGCAGACCCTACCTTCGAGGTTTGCGGTTCTACATGACCCCCGGCACCCATTAGGGCTGGTTCTAGAACAGGCAGGGGACCTGAAAAAGAACAATTAGAATCCGCAACACTAGTACTACTATCACTATCTTTAATTTCAGTTCATTTAGTCATAAACCTAGAAAATAGACTAGACATACTAGCTGATAACTTGTCTTCTAACTTCATCAATAATTCACTCTAACACTTCCTTATCAAGAGCCTGTATTTCTACAGTTGGTTCTGACCTACCCTTACTCTTAGAAGCTAAGGATTTTCTGTGCTTTACATAATCTTCCATCTTATCTACTGACCAAGACCTACACTCGTCACATCTTAGGCTGGTATTACATTGAATCTTTCTACATGATATACACAAAGAATGTCTGTCGTGTTTGAGGGTGCTCATCCTATGCTTGCAGGCCGTGCATGATTGATGAGTAGTAGCATCCCCAGCAGTAGAAAGCTGCTGGAAGCAGCAGCGCTAATCGACGGGGGCATCTTCCTGCCTGATTTACCCATCTCAAAGTCCAAAAAACGAAGCCAAAGTCAAAATCAGGAGAGAGGATTCAAAGCCAGTCCAAAAGTACAAATCCAGGAGAAAAAGGGTGATGAAAAAGGTCCAAGTCGTTATCTGGTATCCAAAATACTTATATGGGGGTCGGGCTAAAGACCAAAAGTTCACTGATGCAGGATACATCCAACAAGCAAGGCGAACTGATAACAAATGGGGATCTCAGCCTCTGTTGGCCAGTATTTGCAGCAGTGTTGCCAACGGTACCTCAGGTAACTCATTTGACAAGATTTTTCCTCTAGCGATGGTAATGCTGACAGTTAATTACCCACTTTGTGGGTAAAATTATGGGGATATTGTTCGGGCTGGTCAGTGACCAGGGCTAATTCAGGTGTTCAGGGAGGGTATTGGAAAATGTGAATCTAAATTAGGAAATTTTAACATACCACTGGCAAAATAGAGTCATGAAAAAAAAACTTCCATAATAAATATCACAAAATCTCTATGGCACTGATCTTTCCAAAAGTCTGGAATTAATGAGAATACTATCTTTGCTAAATGTGGCGAGAGACATTTAGTTGTGGCCAGTTACCATCAGACTGCAATACCATAACGTCATGCTAGTTACCATTATGGAAAAGACTTAATGCAGGGCTTTTGTATATCTAGAACATAACTATATTTGTCCAGCTCAAGAGTGGTTTCAAAAATATGAATTTTCATAATAAAATTATCTATTTCAGCACTTATCAAACATTAATCAGGTGGCTTGAGTGAGTTTTGAGTTTTCCAATAATTTTTCCTTTCTTTGCCCACTAGATTACAGGGAGGTTGGGAAGGGGATTATGAACTTTTGGCAAGTATTGAAAAGAACAATTTTATCATGAAAATGTGCATTATTTCAATGAAACTTACTAAACAGTAATCTAGCTGACTACTACATTGATGTGGATAACCCCAATCTTACAAAATTATATACTATATCCAGTACAGAGTTTTAAGTCATACAACCAATATTGTACAGCCAACAAAGACAAAGAATACCTTTCTGATGAAAGGTACATTCCCAAATATAATCTAGTACCTTCATGCTCCCCACAAATAAAAAATTAACCAGGTTTTAGGAGAAAAGTAAAAGGAGTAACTTCCTTTGAGTTCAAGCTACTATACTCCCTTTTGGACCTAAAGTATGATAATTTTCATTATCTTTCAAATAATGTGAAATATTGAATTGCACCTCCATAAGTGGCATTCATTATATCAGTTCAAGAAAAGTTTTTAATAAAGTTAAAAATGAAGCTAATTAAAAACTTAAAAATGAAGCTAAAGTTATTTCATCAGCTTTTACCTGAAATTGGCACAAGCTTTAATTCTCTTCTTAGACATCGGAAATCTCAGCTCCCTAACGAAACAAAATTAATTATTTACACCACCTCTAACAGTTTTAGTCATTTCCAGGTAAGCCTTGGTTCTAACAGGACAAAGCAAAGCTTAACTTTTGTCTATTAGATCTATGAGACTGGAGACTGAAATGATCTAAGTAGTGCTTTGCACTTGAATCATTCTTGACCTTAAAGCTTGTATTTCACTCTCTTTTGGCAGTAACAAGAGAAGAAAGAACAGTGTTTTAACTGTCATGGATGCTTCTCTCAAAGGCTCAAAGGATGGAAGAATTAAACATTCTTATACTACAAGCTAGGAGTTTCTTACAAGACTTAAGAACTGCAATTTCAAAGGATCTTATCACCTTTCATAAATCCATATTATGTTACAAGTCCATATTTGTGTGTCTGAGAACTGAGAACAACACTGATCTATAGCCCTTCATGGTAGGGATAGACAAATCCCAACACAGCTGCCCAACCATGGGTGGAACCATCTAAATATAATTATAGGTCTGGGCTCTAGTTCCCCAGAGGCATTCCAGACAGAAGATTTCTAGTCCACTAAACAAGAGTGTCGTTCACCTGGTGAATAAGTTAAATTGGGGTGAGCTGCTTAATCAACTATTCTTGAGATGAAACTGCAAAGGTCTCATCCTCAATCATGCCAAAGGTACAAATTTTTCTATCAAGGCCATGTGTCCCAACAGACTTATCCACTTACAGGCAGGAAGAGCCCTTGATGGTCACAATTGTCACAAATGAGAGAACACTGTCAACCTGTTTCTGAGTTGGAGAAACCTGAAAAAGAAAATAATCTACCTCAATCCATACAAAAAGAGTCAACTGCACTGGAATAAGTTTGGACTTTGGAAGGCTGACTACTAATTCAAGGTTGACTACTGAACCTTACCCACTACTTCTTGTGCCATCAGAATCCCTCACAAAAAATTTGCTAGAATAAACCAATCATCCAGGTACAGTACATGATAATTCACACTTTACTTCTAAGCACAGCCATCTCAAAACTGGGGCAAAAATTCTCATGAATACCTGAGGAGTGGTACTCGTTCCGAAACAGAGAGCACGCAACTGATACTCTACTTTGTCAAATGTAGACACTTCTTGGATTCCACATTAACAGGAATGTGGAAGTAGACATCCTTGAGATCTATTGAAATCATTTACTCATTCTTCTAAGTGGCTGGAAGAAAACGCTTAAATGATTCCAATGAGAGTCTCATAAGCTTCATGAATTATTCAGCTTTCAGACATCAGGCACTGGCCTCAAAACTATCAATTTTTTCTTGTAGTGGCTGAACTTCCTCTTGCAAATCGCTGAATTTCTCTGAGTTGTGCGGATAAGCCTGAAAGGCTATTGGGACTACAGAAATAGATAGACTCCTCATGAATGGAATTACAAATGGCTCCTTCACTACCTGTACAACCCATGGATATACATCTAATTTGTTCCAGGCAAAAAATTTATCAATCTGGCACCTACTTGAAAACGAAAGCTTAATTCTTCACTTTTTACTACAGTTTTTCTATTAGTGAAAGGTCTTTTCTCTCAGAGAAAGCGTGAAAGGACTATGTTGAAACTCCTCAAGTGAATCGCTACACTAGGGGAGAAAATAACTTCTCTCAGTTAGAAGTCTTCATCAATGCTCAAAAGCTTGAACAATCAAATCTATACTGTTCATTTAGGATATATCTGCATCAACATTTTTCACAAGGTCCATAAAAATGTTTTGTATGGTCCAATTTGTTCAAAATTAAGACTGCATCCAGCCTGGAGAAACCTTCTTGGGAAGCAGATTATGTAAATTTTACTTAAGTACAACATTAGCAAACAAATTTACTGTCTCTCTGATGCCTTACATATACAACAAATTTTTTCTGGGCTCGACCTGTGTCACCCAGTGAAATGGTTCCAATTAGCACGTTTCTAGGTATAATAATTGCTAAATATACCAGAGAAAAAGCTATCTAGAATGCCGGGGTTACCACCCCCGGAGCGATCACCTAATCAATGTCGATATACACTAGGGGTGAACTTACACCACCATCACAGGCCTTCGCCCAACAGATCTCTCCATTCTCAAAGTCCCAAATGGATGTGCCATTATAACGCCCGCTCACCCACCAAGCGTCATCACGATACCGCAATGTCATTCCAAAATTTAGCACTGCTTCGAGAACACGTAAAAATTTTTGTCGTGTTTGTGTTCTCAAATTTTGCAGCTCATCATGTCTTCCACCGAGATCTTCTCACCATCTGAGTTGAGTACTAATTCTGGATGGATTACTATCGCAGAGGCATCGTATTTTAGGTTTACGTAATTATTGTTTACCTAATTTCAACAGCGCTGCGTCATGTCCTGGCGTGTGCTGTATGTTTGCCTCTGCTCGTTTTCGACCTTGAATCTCAACTTTTTGGTTAATGATTGATTCTCCTAGTTTTTATATATTTACTCCATCTAGTTTGGAGCTTATTTGGAGAATTTACCGTTTCGCTGGTTGGGAATGAAGTATCGTCATTTGCCTCTTCGCTATCATGAAGGCTTTAGGTCCCCCATTTTCTGACAATAGAATTTGGGTCCTTTTATCGGTCTCCCTTCTCTTCCAGCGAACTGGTTTCTTCTCGTTGGTGTAAATTATTTATTCATGATGTTAGCTGTTATGTACAAGCAGGATGACATATTTATTCCTAGATTAAGTTTTGCATTCGATACAACATCAGGGTGCCATTTTGGGTACCTGACGTTTACCCAAATGTTACCGAAGATAATGCATTTCCTTCGGCCCTCCCTGTCGTCGAATCAACCTTGTATTCATATTGGTATTAGATATGTTTAATCCTAGGCTACCCCATTTCACGAATGTTTCCTATGATATTTTGTTGTTTATATACTTGGTAGTTTTATTTCTAATTAAGGTTCTTAGCTAGCCTATCCTACCTAGGCTAGGCATGACGGTGCTCTTACACGATGTTCAGGCTACCTAATTCTCCCGACCAGTCCATTAGGTTTGGGAGGTGAGGTTAGTCTAGTATATGAGTTTCCTTAAGCGTGAGGGATCCTCACTTTTTAATTTACCTACTGTCCATGTTGTTCCAGTTTTGTGAAGGGTGGCTGAGTTAGGACGTAGGTCCTTCTCTTCCCACACCAGTAGCAACTCCCCACTCCAGTGGCTGAGCTAGGACGTAAGTCCTTCTCTCCCTACACCAGTGGCAACTCCCCACTCCCGTGGCTGAGCTAGGACGTAGGTCCTTCTCTCCCCACACCAGTGGCAACTCCCCACTCCCGTGGCTGAGCTAGGACGTAGGTCCTTCTCTCCCCACACCAGTGGCATTAACCCTGGCCTTCCTGACTGGTCCAAGAAGCTTGGCTTTTGGAGAGTAGGCTACGATCATTAACTCCTTATTCTCGTGTATGTAGCCTAGTTACCGTCCCTTTACCTTATTGGTTAGAAATTGGTGACATCACCTGAGTGTTATCCGCGTAAGAGGGAAGCCGTTCGCTTGCATTCAGCACCCCCTTATGTGGTTATAGTCGGCATCTGGAAGGTGCTACCCACCCGACCGGTCACAATTCGCCGGGTTTCTGTCACTTTCTACCTTTCCCATACAGGCGGTGTTTCGTTAGCTCACTTCTAATGTTTTACTGATTAGTAGCTGGAGCGTCGAACATTGTTCCGTGATCGCATGATAACAGTTATGGTATGTTAGTATTTACTTCCCCCCGGTCTAGTCTGATTTTTCGTTGTTCTTATTCATTATCCACCCCGGTGGTGCGGGTTACGGTTGTTGGCGGTTTCCAATATCTGGTTTCCGCCCTGGCTGGTCGGTTAGGGGCCATACATCCCCCCTGCCCCCTGCTCCGCCACGGTGACACCGTCCCCATAAATATAAGACACGAGTTCTCAGTGACTTTTTACGGCGGAATGTCATAGAGTACCTGTTTATATAACAGGTTTGAACATTCGTCAGTTTAAACAATAGTTTAGTTTTTGCTGCCGGGATCAGTCCCGGAGGGGTTTTTGCCTTGTTTCGCTTGTATCATCTTCTAAGCTGAGTTAATGTATTCTTACTCGTCGCCGGACCTATTCCGGCGGCTCTTGCTTTAATAATACTCATATACTATCAATCCACTTACAGATGGTACGTTGTCAGGAACCAGGGTGTCAGGCGTTCTCCGCAACCGCGGCGGACACAAAGTGTGCCGCCGCACTCCAGCTGTGCATTACAGGTTGGGAATGTGATTGTTTGGCACCCAGACAACTGTGAATTCTGTTACGCTTTCTGCGAACTGGTGTCCGCTGAGTCTGTAAGTGATGAGAGCTTACTAACCTTTAGCCTCTTTCGGTATTGATGCCTCATTTAGAAACGTGCAAATTGAGTAGTATATTTCGGTAGATCCTACCTTCTTTTCCAGGTTGCGTCTGGCAACCCCTACGTGCTTTCAGAAGAGATCTGTAATCTCCTCTACCCTGGTGCTCGGGTCTCTGCCGCATTACCGGGGGGGTCGGTCGCCCCAATCATTGAAAAGATCAGATTGGACACGCAACCCTCCTGAGATGTCTCCCTGTGCGGGGAGGTGGCAGTGGATGTGGCGGTTATCAACATCCACCTGGAGCCCATGAGTGTAGAAACACATCAGGTAGAAGGTAGGGCAGTAAGTGAGGCAGGCGGGGTTAGTTTGGTTAATTCTTTATTTTATTTCATCTTCTTCTTCTTCCTGCTGGTCCGCTGGTATGGTCGCTAGTGTCGTGGCATGCCGCTCAGATGTCGCGTCTTCGCGCCTCTCCCAAGGCGATGAAAAATCACTGGTTCTTTGTCATGATCAGCTTCCTTCCAGGGATTTCCAAACCAGCTAACCCTGGGGACAGATCTCGATCTGTTATGCCCACAAAAGAAGGAGTTAACAAAGTCCTCTAAACCTCTAAGATCTATTCCGCCAGCTCCCTCTAAGTCATCACCGGCCCCCAAACCGGTGGCGTCCACAAGTAAGGCTACTCCCCCTTATAAGGGGTCGAGGTCCAGAGTTTCAAATATGAGTCTCCATAGCTTGGATTTGATTCTGAGGCCTTTGTCGATCTGCTAACGCAGAAAATCGACTCAAAGGTAGAAGCTAGGCTAAAGGATCTGGTCACAAGCCTATAGCCTTCTGGAGAGTCAATACAGCCATTGGCACAAAAGATGCAAATTCAGAAAAGTTTGCTCTCCGGATTTATCCAATCCGGAACAGCACATCAATCCCATGTTGTCCCAGACGCTTCCAATCTGCCCCCCTTTGTTAAGGGAAACCCGTAGCGACTGGCCTTATTTGCCCTTCTGCATATCGGCACTTTGACTATCGAAGGTTTAGGCACTCGTCGTCTGGAGGAACTGGAGTTCTTTCCAGCCGACCTAATCCCCCCCCCATCCAGGTTTTGCCAGTTTAACAGAAAAAGCCTGGGTTTGGTTGGATAAGGTCCCTAAAGGGACAGTTATCTTCCCGTGGGACCAAGCTCAATCCATCCTGTTGTGAGCTCTCACAGGTTGGGAGTGCGGGAACACGAAGATTTTCCCCTTCAAGGGAAGTTTTTCGTTGTTCTCCCTTGGTGTCGCCATTCCTATCCCTTACACTACTAAGGTTACGAAATTGACCCTTCAGACCCTTCCCCGGGGATTCGGAGTGTTGGATGGGAGCTCCGGCAACCTGTGGTGGGGAAACTCGTCACCGAGTGTGCCTCCATCCTATTCAGCGAGCATCTCCCTAGGATTCCGGAAGATCTGCTCAAAGCTGAATTTGAGGCCAGGTACAGGTTGAGTCGCTCCCTGCAAGCAGTCACCATCTCGGAGGTAACGGCATTAGCTTATAATGACGTGCCTCTGTTTCAGTCTTCAAGAAGTCCCTATTGGCTTCCTTCTAGTTGGGTCTTTATGACTTGTGATAGCCAGATAGAACTGCGGGAAACAAACACATCTTTGCAGAAGCCACCATTATGCATGAGCCCAATAGGCTAGTGAGAAGTTCTACCTGAGGACCTAACTCTTTTGTAAAGGGTTAGGTCAATAATGTTGTGGCAGAGGCCACTAGAGCGAACCAAAGTCTCCGCTCTAGTTGGGGCCCTCCTTTCAAGAGGAAATTCTCTGAGACCTCCGGACCTCAACCTAAAGGAAGGAAAAGGTTCCGGGGATTCCAGGGCTTTAAGAGACCTCAATCTCCAACAGTACTTCAAGGGGTACCGGTCTCACAGGTCGGCTAGCCTTCTACATCTAAGGCGCAACCTCTTACAACAAATTTTTTTGTCCTAAATGCTCCAATTCTGACAGTATGATGCTACTTCCTTAATATTACAGCTACTGCACCTAAAACCCTGTCTAGAAAGGAAACACTATTTTAATAAAATGGTCCACTTCAAATGCAGACAAAATAGACCTCCGCACAGACAGTCAGAGATGGGTACAATTTATTACAGTGCTTAATAAGTTGTCTATATACAGAAAAGATCGGTTCATGATCATCTTCTGGCCCAGGAATAACTGGCTGTGCTTGCTGTTTCGTAGCCAAAAGAAGTCAAATAATTGCATAAATTGCTGAGGAAAATGTAACTGAGGGAGCTTCCAACCTCTTAGCCAATGTCTCAATTTAACAAGAAACTCTGAAGGTCCAGGAATGGAAAAGAATCACCTACAATTCCAACAGTGGTAGCTTGCAACAAAACATGAGGAAGGGTTGGGCAAACAAGGATAAACTGGGCACTGAATAGTATGCAAAAAAGAAGCACCACTGCTCTTATTTCTTCCCTGAACAGGAACAGCTGGACAAGTGTACATACCTCTTCTCAACTGTCAAACCATTTGGCTAATTATTATTATTTAGTTTAACCACACCACCATGCTAATTTATTTAGCTCTCAAAGGACTGGCTTGAAGGATTTGTGTTCATGATAAAGTTTAGATTTTATTCAATTACAGCTCTTAAATATTCCATAACTGGGTTAATTGTAAATTACAGAGGAGCATAGTCATTTTTATCAGCACTAACAACACCAACTCAAATGCACTTAGCACTCTTTACGGGCAAAAATTCTGTTGTGCATTTGACAGTAGCAACCGACTTACCTCTACTACTTGGAATCAACAAACTGACAAGCAAATTATGTTTTGTCTTCTCCCTAACATGTTTACCATACCTGGACCCAGGCACAAACATTTCTAATTCATCAAAAGGTGACAAAGTTCATTTATCAGTTCTCACAGTTGCATTCGAGCACACTGTGTCGGAATCCAAGGACAAATTCAAAATATCATAAGCCCTTTAAATTTTACTGAAGCCTTCTTTTTGGTGATAACTTCACTTTACCCTCGTCACCCTGTGTAGTCAAGTAGGAATGAGTTGAGACATGATTAAGAGGGGGCATGACCCCATCCATGGCAGATTCTCACAAGTCTAATATGAATGTTTTGTTCCAAGTGTGCAATAGTCTTGCAGAATCTACTGGACCACTGATAGGCTCTCGCATTTAACCTTAAGGAAGAATGTGAAACAGTCGACATTTTATTGTGGGACAGCCATCATCAGACTTTAAAATTTCTTTCATATCAGCCATATCCAACATTTTTTTTTAAGGATATCTACATCTCTAGTTGCCTGAACACAAGGGGAGTCAGAAGGAGGATGTTGATTGGTAGGAGCAGAAAGAATAGGATCTGAGAGGCTAGAGGATGGAGGTATAGAATCTTCAATTAACCTATCCTCATTTGAAGAGTTCCTCTCTTTAAGATGGCCATTAATGGCATTGCCAAAATAATTCCAGAAAAAACATGATACACTTCAACTGTTGATGATTTACCACTATTCTCTCATACAATTACACATTAACAATTTAAATCAGAAGTACACTGGTTTAGCAGCCCTCAAATCAGCGTAGAAATTCTGTATCTTACAGAGATTCCTAGAGCGCACTAGTGTCAATTAAGAACTTCAATGCCATTCAACCCTTTACTTTAAATATTTTAGTGGCTGCTTTTATGAGCATGTAAAGGCCCAAGAGAATATTGTTGTAGAGTGCCAACTCATGTGGGTGTACCCGACAATGATATTACTGGCAACCTTGCTAAAACCTCTGTAGTGAGAGGAACTTTAATCGATATCCTCTATCACATACAGGACAGCACTTCGATGCTGGAAATTATTAGGCTGCTCTTCCATGGAGGTATTACAAGATGCTGACAGTCCACCTACCAATTCCATGGGGCTGATTTTTCAGATAGCTCCACCATATTAGTACATATAACTCAATAAAGCAACTCACAGTGCATTTTCAAATATAATAAAAACTACTATAATCCAGTAAAACCAAGTAAGAATACAGATAACTGAATCATACATGCAGCACTAACTGCTACTGAGCAGTAAGGACACAACAAAATAGCTTTTTTGTAATTGAATAAACCATATTTCTAGTACCAAATCATAAAATATTAAAAACCAGATACCATCATTCACATGAATATAAAATAGAGAAAACACGTGAGTTGCATAAATGAAAGAAGACAGCCAGAGAGCCATGTCTTTTTAATCACAACAGAAAACCATGAAAGCTTATGTATATGATTTTTTACTTGATATAACAAGCTGGTATCACAGTTGCTGTGATCACTAACATCAAAGTTTGGCAAATGGCAGGGGGAATAACTCTCTCACCTGAGGACTGTCTCACAGCTGTGGCCAATGAACTGGGCATTAGCAAAAAAGACTTTTTTCTATTCTCATGGCTGGCCAACAGATAATGGGAATGATCCTAAGTTTAAAGAATCTTTTTAAAACCCTACAAAGAAACCAATCCACTAAAAATTCACCAAAAGTTCTCTCTTTGACTGATAAAATTTTCCACCTTTTTTGTAAAATCTAAAAATAAGAACTCTATATTCCTAAAATAAATGGTACTGTTTTTATGGCCAGAAGGATAACAAAACAATAAATTTTGCAGATTAATACTTAACAGAAGCAAAATTACACAGTAAAAAACCTGGTTATTACAAAATGTTGGGCCACAAAATTATCAAGTAACACGTGAGAGACCATTATCATAACTTATCAACAAATCATGCATTGGCAATGATCAGTAACAAAATCCATTACTAATACTTTATGTCAATTTGTAATATATTTTATTCATCTTTGGGAATTAGCAAAGCAAGGTTTACATAATATTTTAATAAATGGACACAGTTAAAATCAGAATGGACAGACATGCAACATGTCTAGTTTCTTGTTAATGTAAGTACAAATCACGAAAAAACGTTTTTTTTTTTTTTATTACTGCAGTATTCATTATATTTTAGGCTGGAAGTGTATGAGTAACTTCATAAAACTTCACACATCACAATACTTATAAAGAACACTTTGAGTGAATACTTATGTAGAGCACTGTAACTGAAAATCCTTCAGCATGATGTTAAATATTAGGGTGTACATTATGCAGGGAAATATAAACTGGTTCCTCATTCATAAGTGAAGCCTGTGAAAGACCTAACAAATCCTGGCTTCACTATTTGAACTTTCATTCTCCAACAAGATTTGGGAATGAAGTATGAGATTAATTGACTTGTATGAGATGTTTTGTTCTAGTGTGCTATTAGAAGTCTATGGTACTTAATACTTTTTTAGGTAAAAAAATTTTTCTGAGACTGACATGTTAAATGTATCACCCTGAAAAACAAATTTACTTTAAAAAATTTTATATAAACTGTACACCACACATACCAAAGTTAAATTTTATAACACAATAAAATGACTAGATAGCCCAAGGTAACTTTCAGTCTCCAAAGATCTTGTTCACACATGCCAAGGGACACAGTGATGTGCAAATCATGAGCATAAATACTCAATTCTGCCATTCATTTATGATTCCCTTGTACAGTTCCCATGAACATACTTCATACTACTTTAGAACAAACCTTTGAGATTTATTAAACTACAATTTTTCAGTATTTCAATATAGGGATTTAATGCTACTTACACAATTTAGTGCAAGTCTGGGAAGGTGTGATCCATTTGAGCTTGCTTGATTAATAATAAAAATACAGTAGCTTTAATGTTTTGTGGTTTCACACACATCAGCTTCAAAATTTGCTTTTCATATTCCATAAGTACTCTTATTTGTAGCATAATGCACAGTTAGTATGACTGATTATGTACTTGGAAATGGTTAAAGTAACGATACATATTGCATGAGTCCTGACCCAAGCCAGGTTAGTCCCTCATCCCAATTATCACAAGTTCACCTCCAACTTTGAGATTGATGGCAACAGTAAATGCTAACCATCCAGAACAGGAGGAAGGATCTCCCAATAAAGTAAGTACTTAATATTCACAGAACATGAAGATTTTAAAATGACTGGTACTCATAAAAAAACATATATTTCAACTTTGCCAACAGCTACTTGAGAAGGAAAAAACTGGTCTTAACTCTTCAAATGTAATCCTCTTGGGTACAACAAGTTGGGAGTACGTACTGATAACTTGTCACAACTGTACTTGGATTGTATTTTAAAAAATCATTGTAAAAAGTAAAGGTTAACCCTTAAATGCCGAAGCCCTATTTACAAAAACGTCTCCCGTATGCCGGCGGCGTTCGGGAGCTAGCGCCTGCGGAAAAAAGTTTTTTCAAAAATCACAGCACGCTTTAGTTTTCAAGATTAAGAGTCCATTTTTGGCTCCTTTTTTCTCATTGCCTGAAGTTTAGTATGCAACCATCAGAAATGAAAAAATATCATTATCATATATAAATATTGGAATATATAACAGCAAAAAAAAAAACTCGTATATAATTGTATACAAATCGCGCTGTAAGCAAAACGGTTAAAGCTAATGAGTTAATTTTTTTAAGTTGTATTGTACACTAAATTGCGATGATTTTGGTATATAACAGATTGTAAAACGATTAAAGCAACACAGAGAAAATATTATCACAAAATGATGCATGAATTCGTAACGAGCGGACGTAAAAAAAAGTTTTTTTCAAAAATTCACCATAAATCGAAATATTGTGCTAGAGACTTTCCAATTGTTTCAAAATGAAGGAAATTGATTGAATATTACTAGACTGTAAGTTTTTTAGCTTACAATTGCATTTTTTTACCATTTCGATCGCGTTAAAGTTGACCGAAGGTTGATTTTTTTCTATTTATCGTTATTTATATGAAAATATTTCAAAATTGGTAAAAGCTAAAAGCATGATTTATTTTTTGTTGTATTCTACATGAAATTGCACACATTTTGATGTATAACACTTTATGTAACGAATAACATAAAACGGCGAAAAAATTACGACAAGGTGACTCAGAAATGCTAGGATTTTTAGCGGAGTTCGCACGCGCGGATGGAAGGAAAAAGTTTTTTTCAAAAATTCACCATAAATCGAAATATTGTGCCAGAGACTTTCCGTTTGTTGCAAAATGAAGGTAAAGGATTGATTGTTACTAGAATGTAAGAATTTTGGCGTACGATTGCGTTTTTCAAGCATTTCGATCAAGTTAAAGTTGACCGAAGGTTGATTTTTTTCTATTTATCGTTATTTATATGAAAATATTTCAAAAATGGTAAAAGCTAAAAGCATGATTTATTTTTTGTTGTATTCTAAATGAAATTGCGCACATTTTGATGTATAACACTTTATGTAACGAATAATATAAAATGGCAAAAAAAATTACGACAATGTGACTCAAGAAATGCTAGGATTTTTTGAGATTTAAGGAAAAAGTTTTTTTTTTCAAAAATTCACCATAAATCGAAATATTGTGCCAGAGACTTTCCGTTTGTTGCAAAATGAAGGTAAATGATTGATTGTTACTAGAATGTAAGAATTTTGGCTTACGATTGCGTTTTTCGAGCATTTCGGTCAAAATTGACCGAATGTTAAAATTTTGTCAGTTATCGTGATTTAAATGAAAATATTTCAAAACTGTTAAAAGCTAAAAGAATTATTTATTTTTTGTTGTATTCTACATGAAATTGCGCACATTTTGATGTATAACACTTTATGTAACGAATAATATAAAACGGCGAAAAAATTACAACAAGGTGACAAGAAATGCCAGGATTTTCAGCGAAGGAAAAAGTTTTTTCAAAAATTTACGGATACCCCTCAGGACACCCCGATGCTTCCTAGGAGTCGTAAAAGGCACGGGATGTGGTCCTTGGTCCCCTTCAGTCACACGTGGCCGCACAACACGGCGTTGAGAAGCTGGGTCATCTTGGGTGCTTGGTCCCTCTCCAGCATCCCAGTCTAAAACTCGTCTCACACGCTCACTACCGACAGGCAATATGCGCCTTTCACGGTCCTGACGACGTTGGGACATCTCTGCAAACGTCCTGTTGCCTCACAAATACGCAAACACTCGCCAAAGTTCTGCAAAACACGGATGCGTCAAAAAATCGCTCTCAGACGATGCGGCACTGATGCTTTCTGGTACGGGAAGGAGGAAATTCGCGCATGCGCGTCTGGGTGACGCTTATAAACAAAACAACAGCTTGATCCGTGAACTCCCAGCGTCCCTCAAGGCGCGTGATTTAAAACCTTTCGCAAACTAGGCCTATAATTATTTTTCCGCGAATATTTAAAAAAAGCATTTTTAGTCGATGTATGGTACGTCCACTTGACACCCAACAGACAATTTTAGTCGACGTATGGTACGTCCAGTAGGCGTTTAAGGGTTAAACAATATAATTCCTGATGTTTAGTCACAGCTATAATCATATGACAAGGCATCAGGTACGGATACTTAATTAACTGTTTTAATTCAGATCCAAGACAAAAGAAGTAGGGTAAAGTCACAATGAAAATCAAGACAAAAATAAAGAGCAACTGAAAAATATTGATTCAAGAAGATTAAAGCAACTGAGTGGAAGACTAGTCCATAGTTTTACAATGAAGAGAATGAAAGGACTTGGGTATAGCCAGTATGGCTTACAATATAGATGCTACCAAACTGTAAACTGTGTGGCACACATTATTTTGTTATTGGGAGCTTTACTGAACCAAGGCCTTTTGTATCTGGAGTTCCACAGGGTAGTGTTCTTGGTCCACTGTTATTTTTAGTGTATACATGTGATATGGTTGCTGGCCTGGAAAACATGACTGTTCAGTATGCCTATGGTGCAACACTTGTGAATGTAGTAAAATCTCCACTTATGAGAGATAAAGCTACCCTTAGCCTCAATCTGGATGTGGACTGGATCAGGGAATGGTGTAGTTGGTGGGGTATGAGGCTGAACTCCAGGAAAATTAAAACACCACTGATTAGCAGATCCCGTACAGATTTTCCACCACATCCTCCCCTTCAGGTGGATGGAACTTTGCTGAATGAGTCCGAAGCTTTAACTATTATAGGTGTAACTTTTGACACATCTTACTTTTGAAAAACATCTAATGAAAGTTTCAGCAAATGCTGCACGAAAGTTAGGCATTGTTTATAAGGCCTCATGTATTTATAACATTGATAAAATCAGAGTAACCTGTTTTACAATATTTGTGCTTCCTTTACTAGAATACTGTTCTCTAGTGTGGATGTCTCATTCTGCCAGAGATTTATCTCTTTTTTGATAGAGTGCAGAGTGGTTCGTAGCAGTAGGTTTCTGTTTCCAAATACTAGCAGTTATGACTTGGACCATCGACAAATAGTCTCTTGTTTGTCACTTTTTCATATGTTGTATTTTAACAGAGATCTTTCACATTCACAAGTGATTCCTGATCCACTTTATCTGCCTAGAGTAACTAGATTTGCTGAACAGCAGCACCAATATGCAGTAAATGTGCCTCACTGTAGAATTTCTCACACCACTGGACTGCAGAACAACTTCCCTGAGGATGTCATGCAATTGGAAATCAGAAGTTCAAGTGAAGAGACAATTCATTACTACCCTAATACTATTCTCCTTGTATTAAATACATTATGATCTATTTATTCATTTTTTTATAGTTCAAAACACCAAAAAACCCTCTAAAAATGCTTATACCTGAATATTTTAATAGTTTTATCATATAAAGTGCATTTAGTCATGAAAATGATATGAAAATACAGTAATTTGTGAATATTTCTCTATGGAAAATACCACGAATAGGTGAATTTTCAGCAAATAATGTGTATATATGTTCCATAGAGAAATCCATGAATAGGTGAGTCCGTGTATCCGGAACCACAAATAGGCAGGGGTCGACTGTACTCTCTGGAAGCTTGAATTCCAAGTCAATGGCCCCTGCAGGTGCATTTCACATGAACAGGTTTCATCTTCTGAGTAATAATATAATAATAATAATAATTTCAAAACACACAAGCATGGAAGATAATAGCAAAAGTCTGCTAATAAAATAAAACTTGAGAAAACAGAGCAGGATATCTTGCAACACTGAGCTACAGAACTGCTGGCAAGTGCAAATGCATGTATTAGCTAGCAAGGGCAAATGCATGCATTAGCTGTCAATTATAATCATTAATGGAACAGTGGCACCTCAACTTATTGGCCATATGAGGGGTCTGCTCCTACCAGCAAGGAACAAAATTATGTTGGCATATAGCCAACACAATACAATATCTTGCAGCAACTCCCTTAGCTTTAAAAGGCGTGTACACCTTAAAAGCATACAGTAATTCCATATAAATACTTAATGGTATTTTATAATTATCACTTAATTTAAAATAATAATTTATAAATCCTTCAATTGCAAAGAAATATATTCAAAATGAATTGGTTCTCGAAACACAAGGCATGTTAAAAAGTATCTGACCATTAGTTTTCATGCATAAACAAATGAAGCTAGGGAAGCCACCTACCAGCAGACTGCCAACGCGCAAGGAAGTGTAAGTGAGCACCATCAGATTTTCATTTTTGACAAAATGACAGAAAAACTTGAACTATGCTACTGCATTAAATTTTGTGTGAAGCTTGGTAATTCCCAAGCGGAAATGATCTGAAAGATTCAACAGGCCTTGACGGACGACACAATGGGCACCACACAGATAAAGGAGTGGTACAACTGATTCAAAGATGGCCACACATCAATGGTGAGTTAAGAATGTTCTGGTAGGCCCTCAACATCCAGAAATGAGATTGTGAGGACACTGGTGATGCAGGATCATTGAATCAAGATCAGAGAACTTACAGATGAGGGGAGCATCAGTACTGGATCCATTCATTCCATTTTGACTGAGGAATTGGGCTTCAGGAGAATCTCAGCAAAGTTCATGCTAAAGCTGCTAACGATCAAGCAGAACTCCTTTTGGAGATTGCACAGGGGATGCTGCAAACTGTGAACAGCGCTCCAGACTTCCCCAACACAATGATCATTGGTGATGAGTGCTGGGTTTATGTACAACCCAGAAACCCAGTTGAAGTCTTCACAATGGAAGCATCCATCCCCTAGGACAAAAAAGAGCAAGGCAGGTCTGCAGGATGTCAGAGTCATGCTGACCATCTTCTTTGACTCCAGTGGTGTGGTTCATCACGAGCACACAGCACAACCATCACCAAGGAGCACTAACAAGAGGTTCTGCGTTGCCTTCATGATGCTGTGAGACACAAACGGCCAGACCTGTGGGCAGCGGACAACTGGCAGCTCCATCACGATAACTCACCCACCCATTCTTCACATTTGATACAGAGTTTCCTGGCCAAGCACAACACACCTGTGCTTAATCAGGCTTCCTACTCTCCCAACATGGCTGTGTGTTACTTCTGGCTTTTCCCAAGCTGAAAATGTGCCTGAACCAGATTTCAGTCCAGAGAAGACATCATGCAGAAGATGAGAAGGCCTTCAGAAAAATAATAAATGAAAATGTAACCCCTACTGCAGATGACGAAATTATCCTGATAATATACTATAAAAATAAGAAAACATGCCAGTTATTTATTAAAAATAACCCTGTGCCCCCAGAAACGTCTTTGAAGAGAAGTAGTGTCATCTACAAATTTACATGCCTGGTGGAAAGATGTCACCACTCGTATATCAGGATGACTACTACCAAACTCTCCAAGCTTCTCTCCTGTCACCCTCAAGAAGGGGCTATTTTTCATCATATGCTCAAAAACATCAAAGAAGGCCCAAAAGAGAATAACTTGTAGAGAACACCAAAATCATCGACTAGGCAATGGACCAGTGACGCCTACGGCTTCTCGAAGCACTACATATTTTAGAAAAAAAAGCCGAACATCAATACGGTGAAGGAAACCAAATTTCTCCCTACCATCATATGGAGAAATTTAAGAAACCAGCCGACGCCAGACACCGACGAGAGAGAGAGAGAGAGAGAGAGAGAGAGAGAGAGAGAGAGAGAGAGAGAGAGAGAGAGAGAGAGAGAGAGAGAGAGAGAGAGAGACCACGACATTATGTGTAGTTTTCCAGCATAATGGTTATGTGGTTATAGGTAAGCACACATAAACAGAAAAAATCATTATACTGAGCACAAAATCATACACTGAAGATGACAAATATAAACAACAACCCATTAAAAACAGCACATCAATTAAAATACCAATCCTTATTAGTTGGTGTAAATTCCACATGAGAAGCACAGTACTGTATCTTGAGGCCCAAGTGGGGTTGTGGTGGCTTTGTGAATTTTAGTCCGAGTCAGAATTGCTGACTCCACTCACATTAATGGCATAATAGCAATGTTACAAACTAATGGGAGGTGGAGGCAATTACAATTATTTTAACAATAAGGCACAATGAAACAAAGAAACATGGTGCAATTATTCTAAAAAATAAGATTAATATAAGGAACTGGTTTCATACTTTTGATTAGCAATGATTTCCAATTCTGCAGTACATATACAGTAGTGTATATAGCAATTACACTTCTTTTAATCAAAGATCTTAGAATTTCTGAGCACACACTCACACAAACAAAATCATTTTTAACAAAATTCATGTAAAGAACTGTTTTTATATGCTTGATTAACAATGATTTATAATAGTATGACTACCTATTCTGAAATACATGTACAGGCAGTCCCCAGTTAACGGTGATGAAAATCGGCAATTTTCAGTGCCAAAAATCGCCAATTTCCGCTTATCGGTGCCAATACACACCTAACAGAGGTGCCGAAAACCAAAAATCGGAGCTTTTCAGCGCCAATACCCCCGAAAATCGCTGAAATCGCAGATTTTCGGTTAGCAGCGATTTTCGGTTATCATCACACCCTCGGAAACAGAACCCTGCCAATAACCGGGGACTGCCTGTACAGTACATATATGCATATGACATATATTTAGCCAAACATCTCAAGAATTCTGAGCATGTGATTGCCAAATGAACAAAGTGTGACACTTTCACTTTTACACATATAATTATTTTTAAGTGTAAATCTAATAATGTACCATAGGTACATTACATTATGCAACTATGTATACTGTACACTGAAGTTTAAATTTTTAACATGCAAAAAAATAACCAGATTTTCTTTACTTGGTAAACTAAAACAAGAGTACTGTACATTTTTTCTTTTCTAGCCAAACTCAACAACACATCTGGTAAGTAACGAGACCCGATAAGTTGTGGTGGCAGTGTAGTTTAATGAAACCAATGGGTCACATTTCTACTCTCAAAGGTCCCATCCAAATATTTTGTTCTTAAATTGGAAGTGAAAAGTAAGTGAAAAGTAGAGAAGATAAAGTTTAGGAAGTTGGACAGCTATGTAGAATGCAACTGTTGGTTGTCATGCAGTACTCAACTTATTTGTGAATTTTACTCCATAAACCCAAACACTGCTTAATTAATAACTAATGTAGATTCATATCACACATGAAATGGGATACTACAACGTATAGGATATTTGTATACCTGTATAAGACATGCACATTTGTGGAAACGGTTGTACTGTAAATAACAGGTTTTGACGTAGGAAAAACCTATTTTTGGTAGTCGCTGTTGAGTCCTCAAGGAGTTACCCCCCATGGTGTATCAGCACTCGATGGTGACTAGACTAGTATCAAAGAAATATTTTTCTAGCCTAGTCTTGTAGCCAGGTATTGTGTCATAATGAAAACACTATGACACGTGATAGAGTATAATGGACACAAAGATAAGAGGGCATTTTCCCTTATCTTCAGCGAAGCTGAACCCAGTTTTTCCTATGTCAAAAAATGCAAGAAGTGACTATTGCGCATACGCGTCTGCTATCTTGTTTACCACCAGGGCAGGCAAAAGACCAGCTCCAATACTCTCTGCTGGTCAATGTAGGATTATCCCTTGCCCAAATCCCATGTTTTTTGTCAGGGAAGTGGGGGGGGAGGGTTTTGAGGACTCAACAGCGACTACCAAAAATAGGTTTTTCCTACATCAAAATCTGTTTTTTGATAGCGTAATCGCTGTTTCATCCTCAAGGAGCTTTACAAAAGAAATTGACAGGTGACATAAGGCTTAAGCTCTCAAAATTTTAATCCCAAACAACCCAAAGAAAAAACATTTATGGTCCGAGCTCAAGCCACAAGTTTCAAGCCCCATTCCTTATTCTAAAAAACCTTTTGGGGTTTTGGAAACAAGAAACGAGCAACTAAACAAGAACTTGCATTTTTAGGGTGAAGTTCTGTAGTGATTTACCTAAGTATGCTGGATGTGGTTGCAGTTTTCTCGTATCTTCCCCAGCAATAGTCAGCACACTCACCTGTTAGGAAGACCCCTGGTTTTCTGCTGTAGAGCCTATGGGGTCAGGACTAACCATACCACCTACTTACATGTAGAGCATACGAATTTGTTCGAGCTCATGGCAGTAATGTTTTAAGAACACACTGTCTCTGATGCCCACCTGGTACTTTTAGAGACTTCTTCAAAAGGGACATTTCTGAAGAAGGCCAGTGACATACTTACTTTCCTTATGTCATGTGACCTAGGAAAGGAGTGTGGGTTTGCTTTTTAAATTAGGGATACTAAAATTATCTTACCCCTTGTAGAGAGGGTGATTTATTCCTGCTAGGGTGTAGGAAAATCAGACCTTCTGGGATGTTTGCCATGACCTCTAGGTAAACCTTAAGTGCTTGAACTGGGCATAATTTTTTGTCTGCTAAATTGAGTTTTCTTATAAGAATAGGAGACTTCCTTCTTAAAGGATCCTCATTCTTGGCCAGGAATGATGGGCCAGGGGACAATAATAATTGATTATCAGCAGTTTGTGTGATATGTCGTCCCTGCCTAAGAGAGCCCAGTTCACTATTAAGGGCTCCTGATGCTAATGCAATCAGGAAGATCGCCTTCTGTAGCTTGAGAGTTGCAGTTACATCGGGTCCGCTGAACTGAGGGGTAGATAGAAGTCCCAGTACCTTGTTCAGGGACCAAGTAATTCGGAGTCTTTTGGGAGCAGGTCTTTGTAGAGCAAAAGACTGCAGAAGGGAAGTAACAACTTCTATGGTGGAGTCAATCCTGAATCCATAAGGCAAGGGTTCTGTTAATGCTGCCTTGTATGCCATGATTGCTGTAACTGCAAGGCATTTGTCTTCAAAAAGATATATCATAAAATCTGAAAGTGTTTCTATAGAAATATCAACTGGGCTCTCAGTATGGATATAATCTAACCATATCTTCCATACGCACTGGTATTGTCGGATAGATGATGTCCGTAATTTTTGCACTAGGTACCTAGCAATGATGGGTGAGTAATTTTCACGGCAGATAATGTTTAAAAAATCCATACGTGAAGGTCTCAGCTTAGAAAGGAGGGTGCATAAATGATTTTCCCTCCTACTTTCTGGGATTAAACAGCGGATGACAGTGGAATTGATCTTTTTGCCTGTTGTTGAAGTGGTAGGAACCAATGCCTGTTTGGCCAATTTGGGGCTATTAAGTAAGCTGTTCCTTTGAAGGGTAGGAGTTTGCTCAAAACCTTCAAAATCTGGGACAATGGAGGAAAAAGATATATCGTCCTTCAATTATTCCAGTCTTGTAGGAAGGCATCTCTTGCTACTGCTTGATTGTCCAAGTTCGGAGATACATATACTGGAAGTCTGTGATTCTCATATGTGGCGAACAGGTCCACTTCTGGTTGTAGAAGCATGTTGGCTATTGTTTGAAAAGAGTGGTTGTCCAACATCCATTCTGTTGAGGCTGTCATTTTCCTCAATAGAGAGTGATATTATGATGAGAGACCCTGTGAGGTGAATTGCAGACAGGTGCCACTTCTTTACTTCTGCCATCCGAAAGATAACTAGCATTACCATGTTGAGAGGAGGTGAATGTGATCCCGATCTCTTGATGCAGGACATTGCAGTCATGTTGTCTAGAACCAACAGAATGTGTGTCTCCTCTGGAGGTTTGAGTTTTTTGAGAGACAAAAAGACAGCCATCAGTTCCAGGAAATTGATATGACACTTCCTCAGAGTAGCTGACCACCTCCCTGCCACCTGACGATCCTCCCAATGTCCTCCCCGACCTGTCAACGAGGCATCCATGTGTATTGACACACTTACAGATGGAGGAGTCAGGGTGAACGATTTCACCAGAGATTCCTTCCGGGTCCAAGACTGAAGTATCTCCCTGATTTTTTATTCTTTTGGTGAGATCTGTCTCACAGCTTTTGTCTTGCCTGCAACAGCCAAAATTTGTTCACGTTTTTCAATTGCAATCTGAGTATTGGATCTATTACTGATGCAAACTGCAGTAGACCCATCATGCGTTCTAATTGCCATCCGGAAACTCTGGGGTGCTCTAGGAACCTTTTGAGGTTTCTCCTTATTCTGTTCTGAGCTTTGATGGGGAGAGACAACAGGCCGTGAAAAGTATCCCAACACAGTCCCAACCACTGAAAACGTCTGCTGGGCGTGAGGCAGGATTTTTCCCAATTTATTACAAAACCTTTTGACTGGAGTCTGTTGACCACTGCTCTTAGGTTTTTCAAGCATTCTTTTCTTGTGGCCCCCAGATTAACCAGTTGTTTAGGTAAGCTATTAGTTGTATTCCTTCTTTCCTGAGTTCCTGGACAACTACCGTTGCTAATTTTATAAAAAATTCTTGGGGCAATGTTTAGTCCAAAAGGCATAAATTTGAACCTATATGTCTCTTTCCCTATCCGGAACCCTAAGAAGGGGCGAAAGGGAGCGGCAATACGGACGTTCCAGTATGCGTCTTTCAGATCTATAGAAACTGTCCAACTCCCTTTTGGAATGACCGAACGTACTTGGGCAACGGTAGTCATCCGAAACTTTTGGCAAACAATGTACTTATTAAATGTTGATAGGTCAAGGATCACTCTTTGTTCGGAGGACTCCTTTTTGGGAACACTGAAGAGACATGCCTGGTGCCTGGGCAACAGGCAGTCACAGTTCAGCTATGGATGCTCAGTCAGATTATGCAAGCTCCCCCGAAAGGGATACACAGTTTGCAGCATTTGATCAGTTCCATAGGGAAATTATGAGTAATATCAAAGATGCCCCTGCCACAGAATGGCAATATATAAAATATTGCATGATTCCAAACAGATAATTAAAGAAATCAAGTCAGCAATGTACACTAGAAATCAAGTCAGCAATGTACACTCCAAAGTGTAAAAGTACTGCATCCTGCAATCGAAAAGGGAGAGTGGAAACAAATTCTGACCAAACAAGATCCAAGGTTAATTATAACATAACGGGGGCTCCAGCATTCTCCCCTGATGATACTGATAATCCTTGGCAAGTTGCTTCAATGTGTATTTTCTCTCCTGATGGTAAGTATCTAATTAATGAGAGAAAAACCATGACTGAAGTTGTACATGTGGAGTTTAGAGACAGGGCAGCATTCCCTAATACAGAATGGCGCCTGATACCACCTTTGCCAGACATGGAGAAACCTCAAAAGGAAACAGTTCTCTTATGTGGCAATACAGCGTTAAAAGCTGTTGATGACGCCCTTTACCAGATCAACGGTAGGTGGATCTATACTCCCATTATGAATAAAACCCTATTTGCTCACTGAGTACCTCCACCCTTCTGTCCCTTCATCTTTAAAATAATTAACCATGTGAAAGCAAACTTCATGAATTATGTAGTAACTAGAACACGGGAGTCAATGGCAGAACTAAAAGCATTTGTCACAGTCTTCCCAGTTTTGGGGTTTCAGGAAATTCCACCAAGGAGTGGGCAACACAGGGTTACCTGGCCAAGTGATGGTTCTTCTTTTAGTATGTGCCAAGAGAGCTTCTAGGCAGATGTAAATTAATAGGGGTGAGTAAATCAAATAAAAATTGTGCCCGACTGTTGCAAAGATGTGTCAATGATGTGTCAATGCCAATGCAGTGAAAAATTTAAAACCTCCAACTCCTCACTTATGTCTGTCTGCTTCTGCAATTCTTATTCATCTACTATTATTTTTTATGAAATACCTTACAATATCATCCACTAAAGATAAAGCACATATAGATGCACCACATGAAAATACAGACTGTTTTGACATACTACAGTATAAGTTACAATATAATCACTTCTGTCACAATAAATAGAAAAATATAAAACCAGTTACCTCAGCCATATGAAACTATGTAGAACAAATCACTTTTATTTTCTGTAGGAAAGATCACACAAGATCAAAAATATTTATCACTGACAATGTAACATGAAATTATTTAAATACCCACTCAGAAGTTATGGACTCTGCAGACTCACTTTTCCAAGGTGTAAGGGTTTTTAAAATAACTTACTTTCACCATCACAGTTTACCTCTGAAAATATTTCCACCTTCCACTGATAACACACAGAATCTCAAGAAAATATTCTCATATTAAAAATAAAATAAACAATTCCCTTATGAATGCTGTACAAGATATGATTCACCTAAAATTTAATGTCACTGACATAAATCTCA
Source organism: Macrobrachium rosenbergii (assembly GCF_040412425.1). Classification (NCBI taxonomy): domain Eukaryota; kingdom Metazoa; phylum Arthropoda; class Malacostraca; order Decapoda; family Palaemonidae; genus Macrobrachium; species Macrobrachium rosenbergii. The sequence continues at coordinate 62,522,233 of NC_089761.1, forward strand.
ACACAATTTCAATAACCATGCTGTGACTGGTTCAAGTCAACAGTTTAACAGAAGGAAAATCCTGGGGATAAAAACAAAGGGTAATTTTCAAAGAGCAAGGTCGCAGAAAAGCAAGCATAGAGTAAAAGGTGATTTAAAATTTTGAATTAAAAAAAATATATATTCAAATAAACACCATTCTCTAAGTAATCCCATGCATGAAAAGCCAAGAGCACCATTACCTTATGCCTTGGGGTAATATAACAAGAATGTACCATGTGCTAGGAAACAAATACAGTAATTTCATTCCAATGCATACCCAGGGACCATTAACTATGAGTTAGATTGGTGATGTGTGTGTGAATGACTGTGTTGGGGGTTTGAGCAAAACAAAAGAAAAAAAAAAAAAAGCAGGCAGCAGCACGCAAATAAGGGGGTAATCTTACCCACAATGGACAAGCTGGCTCCTCCCTGTCAGATGTGAAAGTCACATCATGTGAGAAAGCAAATAAAAAAAAATACAGCATAAATACAATGGATACCTCAGAAAAGAATATTCAGTAATATCAATAAATAACTTTCTTTCTGCAACACTAATAAACCCTCATATAATATCTTATCCTGAGCTGATGCCTGAACACATTACTGCAAGTAAACAAAATAAGTATTATATGAAGCCATATACAGTAATACTTATTTAACTGGATTTCCAACACATTAAGTAAACTTATATTTTAATATGTACACTAAAATAACAAATGGAAGGTATTTACATTTCTTATGTACATGACTCATACAAGAAGCTATTGCCTTTGTCACTGTAGCTATTAATAATTATATATATATATATATATATATATATATATATATATATATATATATATATATATATATATATATATATATATATATATATATATATATATATATATATATATATATATATATATATATATATATATATATATATATATATATATATATATATATATATATATATATATATATATACATACATACATACACAGGCAGTACAAGGCTAACGGCAAGGGTTTTATCCCTGGCTGAGCACCGCTAACCGAAAATTGCCGCCAAACAAAACTCGGCAATAATAGTACCGAAAACCCGGCTTAACAGCGCTGTTAACCGGATATCAGTGGCATTAAGATGATACATTCGTACAAAATGGCAGCAGAGATGGACTTCCCCATTTTATCCACAAATAGGAAGTACAGAAAAATTAGAAAAAGTATCGATTTTTGGAATTCAGGTTTTAATCGTAACAAGATTTGAGATCATCCTAACACAGCTTAGGATTGGCCATACCCACTTCACTCATAGCTATATTTTAGAGGGAACCAGTGCCCCAGTTTGTGCTCACTGTGGTGGTCAGCTATCCGTTGAGCGCATGCTGGTGCACTGTCCTAAATTTAATCGCCTTAGGGCAAAGTACTCACTAACTGGGAAGACTATTTTAGAAACTTTAAATGATCATGCTGAGGTGGATAACCTTATGGGGTATCTGAAAGAATCTGGTTATTTTAATGAGATATGATCTAAGTATATTTAATAAAGATTTTAGTCATATTTATTTTATATACTGTACTAAGTATATGTCTGTTCTAGTTATAACTACTAAGGTTTTTTAGTAATGAGGCAAAATATGGTAAAATGAAATGTGATCAGGATTGCTAATAACAATTGTTCCACTATAAAAGCTCAATATGTCATTAAATTTAGCACTTGATAATTTAACAGCCTGAATAATCTGTTGAGGTTGCTTAACCCTCTGAATTTCCGCTTTCCCTGTGGTTCGAGAGTCAAGCAGTGATATTGTTTGAAAATCTTGGGCAGAATGGAAGGCTTTGTAAAAAAGTTTTCCTTTCTTTTCTTTATCCATATGCAATTGCATTATCTTTGTCCAATTGACTGGTAAGCCCTCATCAGATGACCTAATTCGGAGAATCCTAAGTTGTTGAGAATAATCCTTCGGTTCCAATTCTATCACCTAGTAAGGATTTTTCCCTAGTAAGTCTAATAACAATTGCGTACTGTGATGGGGTAAAAATATCTCCTGCCCTTTTCATTGCCTTCTCAATACTGTACTGCTACGCACTGAGTCTCCTTCACATTAATCATGACCTGTTTCAAAGAAGACACAGTGATTCGCTTTATCGAAATTGAATTCTCAAAAAAATTAAGCAACACAGCTGGCAGTATGGAGTTCTTGCTTTGTCCGGCACATCCATCACAAAAAAAGGCAACATCAATATACTTTGAATTCTTGTCTACTTCTGCTAGCCAGCTTCTGATGCACGAAGCAGTTTCATTTGCTCCTCATTTAGCAACCCCTCCATGCCAAAAGAAACAAGAACCCTTAGCATTTCCTAGATTATATATGGTAAAACTATAGCATGACAGTTTCCTTTTTGTAAAAGAGTTCCTTGCTGAGAAATTTAGGCAAATATAATACTTGTTCCAGGTCAAAATTTGCAGCAATTAGTTCATTATTCGACTTAGCCCTCCCCTTCCCTTTATTGTTTTCTTTATTTCTCTAACTAAATTTTTTTCTGATATATGTTTTTCATTTCGAAATTTCAATTCCTCTCGCTCATCTTTGTTTCCTTTCCGAATGCTTCACACACACCACACTGGTCCTTTTTTGGGCACATGAAATTCTAATTTTAAAACTTCAGAGTTCTGAATATCTTTCTGTAAAAAGAAAAGCTAACTTCCTTTCCACTGTTGTCTTTGGTATAAAGTTGATATATTTGGTGATTGTCAAATCAGGATATAAATATTGTTGGGTGGAGCTTGTATGACAATAATGTGACTCCATCCTTGGGAATCTATTAATGTGCTCTATCACCCTTTAGTTTAAGTCTTTCATCCCTTTTCTTTAATTTCTCCCTTCTACCTCCATCTGATGATGGTTTCTTCACTGCTGTCCTAATTTTCCATTTAGTGTGTTTAAAAACATGACTCTACACACCCGTAATTTTCTACAGTCGGACTTTGGTAAGAAATATAAGAGTGCTGTGGTGGTTTTATGGCTCAATTTCCTCTCTTTATCATTCTTGGTGTCAGTAGCTTGAACATGTCAACATGACCTTTCCCACTGCTTTGTAACACTTCTTAAATCATAAAAACCACTGAGAATTGTATTTCTTTCTTCATCTGTTATCTCATTACTAACCTTTGTATTTCTCCTAGGTGTACTCTGTAGACCGGTTACACTCCATTGTATAACATAGCTATTAAAAATATTATGTTATAGCGGTTGAGTTTTACTTTCTTTTCTTGTAATATCAACTTGGATTTTTTCTAATAATTTACTCATGACATTCATTTGTTTTTCTTTATAATATATATAAGTGCTCAATGTAACCTTTTTCATGGGTACTCAAATCCGTGGTTTCTTTTTTTTCTATACTTCATAAAATTTCTTATGATGTTTGTTAAACCCTCTTTCATTATGTTTTTGTTATTTTTGCACAATTCAACTAAACAACTGTTATATCCACATGTGTTATGTATATTTTTTGTTTCATTTTTTCTTGCACCAATTACTGGAGATAGAGTAATCTCTTCTCCCTTGACATAATCTATGGTATTTTGGACATCTGCTTCCATGGGTTTTACTATTGTTTTAGGGGATATAGGTATATTCTTAGCTTGTTTTTGTTTTTGTTCTTTCTTCATATCCTTTGACTTTGGTATAACCAAAGTTTCTCTTTTAATAGTTGGTTTCTTCGTTTTGGGTGGTGTTCTCTCCAACGGTCTCTTTTTATCTTTAATTTCTAGTCCATCACAACTTTCCTCTGCTACTTTTGTAGTAGCATCTTCCTGTGCTATTTGCATCAATACTTAAAATGAATTTGATGAAATATTATCCATATCATTTGTACCTGTTTCTTTATTTATTACCAACTTAGTTTTTGTTTGTATGGCAATTTCTTCTTTAGAATTTTTTTCTGTGTTCCGTTACTTCTATCTGTAAGTGTTTCTGTTTCATTACTGGTTTTTGTTACTGAAGAATATGTATGTTTCTTAGATGGGTCTTGAATCCCTCTCACTTTCAGTTCCAATTTAGCTTCCTTTATAGACATCCCAGTCCTTTCTTGGAAGATTTTCAAATCTGTATTGTACATATAAAACATGCATTCTTTAGACCTTGAGTGATGATCTTGCCTACAGTTTACACACTTTGGCCTACTACGTTTCCATTGTGTGGCATGTTCATCAGAACCACAATAAGTACATATACGTTCATTTTGACAGTTTTTCTTCGTGTGCCCATATTTACTACAATTTGGCATTGTAGTGATTTTGGGACGTAAGGTCTGTTCTCTATTCTGGCCCAAAATTTTTATTTTTTGAGGTAGGTCTTGACCTTTAAATTTTATTTATGCAATTCTTAATATTTTACTGTTCAGTTTACTTGGTATTATATATATCTCACAATCTTCAACTTTGGGATATCTCATTTTAAGAGAGTACAATAGTACATTCTTCTCAACTGGTTCGTTATTATTTTCAGGAAGAACATAGTACCCTCAATGCTGTTCATAGTGTCATGTTTTTCTTATAATTACATTTATATTATCAATACTTTTTATGGACAAATAGTCTTCAGATTGGTTTTTTGTTGTGGCTTCTATAAGCCATGTCTTTTCTTTTATTTGTCTGAATGACATTTCTGTTGATGGATGTCTTTTTAATAGGTAGTTTTCCAACTTTAAGGCTGAAATTTGTTGTTCTGTATACATGGTTAGAATCCTTGACCAACTTCCACTCCCAAAGAGGGAGTCGAAGTGAGTCAAGGTTGGGTCATGTTGATATTTAGTCTTTTTGGGTGTTTTATTAAAGTTTTAATATCACCCTGATTTTGACTATTTGGATTATTCAGAGAATTGTCCACTTCCATGCCAGATTTGCTCTGTACTGGAGCAGCAGTCATCAACTGTACCAGAACAGTAGCATCAAAGGGCCCAGGGGTACTCGAATTCCTATACTGACTTGTCATAAAGATTGGAGGGAGAAAAAAAATGTAAACCTGAAAATCTTATAAAGATATCATCGGATTTTCATGAAGTTTATTCTTCCACCAATGGCACAAGTGAGAACTGGCTCCCAAATGTCCACGTTCCAACCCTACCCCACAGGGGATGGCACATGATTAGAGTGGCCCAAGTGTTGAAGGCCAAACCCGTTTGCTACAACTAAGAGTACAGTACACGTAAAATTAGACAAATTTAAAATTATCTACTGTACAGTGAAAAGACATACAGAGAAACAGTAATACGTAGGTTGAGAGAGAGAGAGAGAGAGAGAGAGAGAGAGAGAGAGAGAGAGAGAGAGAGAGAGAGAGAGAGAGAGAGAGAGAGAGAGAGAGAGAATTATATAAGAAATCTTTGACCCCTAATCAGCAACACTCCCCCTTCTTGTAATGTTTAAATTGACATGCCTGACAGCTTTGCCTTTGAGCTTCTTACAAAAGATGAGGGAAAGATATCTGTTTGTTAAAAACACATATCACACAAATTTTGTAATTACATTTATTATTATTTAATCTTATTAATCTTATTAATATTTGAAAATTAGTACTTATTAGGTAAAAAATTTATTTATCATACAAAACAATTTAACATATATATGTGCCATAAAAATTCTCTCATCTCAGTAAAAGAGAGAGAGAGAGAGAGAGAGAGAGAGAGAAATTATTACTTTTATCATGTAATGTTATTTAATTTACAAATAAAAGCTTGAAAACTTACAAATTACAGAAAAATTAAACAAACACTTTGGCAGGGTTTCTCAGTGTTTGCAAATGTTCACTGTGAAAAACTCATGTAAGACAGTTAATTTCCAATGAAAAGTTCACGTGTCTGTGAATTTATGCAACTTAAATCGAGCAGGTTCAGGGTATTACTGTATTACATGAATACAATCATCGCCACCCTAATCATGTTATGGGCAAACTGGATAGAATGCCGAGAGTCCTATCCCCAGAACTAGACCCCCCCCAGAATCCATGGTACAGCCCTAAAGAACAGTTACGCCTTTGAGTTATCAATCTGGTATCTCTCAGGTTCAAACATTATTGGGTAGTTGATGGTCCTACCACAGCTCCCATTATTTAGCTTCAGATATAAACCCAGTCCCAGGTATAATATCTTTTCCTACTTATCAGGTCCAATAAATTTTTAAAAATTAATCAAAAGAAGGGTAGTTTACATATCCTAGGGACGCCCCCGCAGCTCATTAACAATGACCCCAAATGAAAAATTGCATGGAACAAATTCTGTTCAGCGGGTCCCATTCTACCCAAAAAGTCACTTACTTGACCAGTTTGCTTCATATACCGGAACGACAATTTTTTCAGCAGAGCGTAACTTTTTCTAAGTACCGAGTTGGCGTGAACGGTGTCACGGAGAAGCGCTCTCCGTAGTTAGTCAGATGGCGAGCGCGGCGCTTTCTCTCAACCCACAGTTCCTAAGGCTGCCGCCCGACGACGCGCCCGGCCGATAATTGGGTATCGCGGAAATTTAATTCCGCCAATCGTATCTCGGCTGACCCAGGTCATGCCCTAGGGCTTACGGATTAAATACTTGAACCAATCATAATGTGTTCTATCGATATGATTCATAGGCTTAGGCCAACACCAGAACCATGCTTCCCTTCTTTCTCGAACCGGCGCGATGGAAAGTCACGACTTAATTTTGTTCCCGAAGATCGAATCCGTCGAAGAATTCACTTCCATCGCGGACCTATATATTGGCCAAGTCCTCGCATTCATTAGCAACACCGAGGAATTCACGAGGTGGCTCTACCAGGAAGGTCTATTAGGAGACTACTCCGGAATGTGTTGTGAATGTAATATCGGAAACCGCCGATTTCTTAAAGATGGTGTGCACCCAGCTACTGGACAGCCAGTTTACATGTGGCGGTGCGTGAACGCCGTTGCAGAAAAAGGTATCAGTACGGCACGGGTCCTTCTTTGAAAAGTCCCGAATGTCTCTGCAGACAATAATTGTGCTTGTGTTTGCGTTCGCCAAGAGAGTGCCACAATATGTGTTGCGAACATTTGTTGTCCCGCTATCTCCGACACTACCGTGGACTGGTACAACTTCTGCAGAGACGTTTGCTGCGAAATACTGCTGGCTGACAACAAAAAATTGGTGGCCCCGGTCATGTTGTAGAGATTGACGAGAGCAAATTTGGGAAACGTAAGCACAACCGTGGCCGTAAGGTGGGACGGAGCTTGGGTGTTCGGCGGCATTGACCGACAGACGCGTGGAAACGTTTTTCAAAGTGGTTCCGGACCGCTCAGCTGAAACTCTGCTCCCGGTGTTGCTGGACAACGTGCTTCCAGAAACCACAATCATATCTGATTGCTGGAAGGCGTACAGCAAGGTCCAGGACCATTTTTTTCGCGCACAGCACCGTGAACCACAGTGTGAACTTTGTAAATCCTGATGACCCGAGTGTACACACGAACACTATAGAGTCGCAGTGGCGGCGTTCTCAACGGAGCGCTGCCGAGACACGGGACGCAGAAACCACTTTATCAAAGTTACTTTTTTCGCACTGCGTCCAGAAGCGATACCTAGAAGGTGTTCCGTGTCCATTTTGGCCTTCTTGGATTTAGTTAAGCGTGCCTATCCGCTCAAGAGCCGCCCGACATCCCCTATCTCGGATTTCCTTTCCCAACCATCTGCAATAAGACCGGGACCGAGCAATTCTCCCCCACCTCTTAGGCAGCCAGCAGTTGCAAAGAAGCCAAGGACAGTAGGACCTGCGGAGCCGATACTGCTACCTACGTGGTCAGACAGCAGCGACTTTGAATAAGGTAAGCACACAGATTACCCCGTTTTTACATTTGTTTTGCTGCTAGGTTAGGTAGGGTTTTGGAACTTACCCTAGTGTGCAGTTGTTTTTGTAACCTGTGGCTACAGTGAATACAGATATTACCGCTTGCCAGAACATACGTGCCTGCCAAGAATCATTAAAAATGCGGATAAGCGCGCAGAGCGCCCGTTCCGCCACGCTTGAACTGAGACCAGATATGTTAAAAAAATCACCGTTACAAAATTTGTGCCTGTTCTAATGTAGGTAGGGAGGTAGGGAATAGCCTAACCGAGGTTTTCTTATGTAGGCTACAGGTAGCCTAGGCTAGAGTTTTCCGTCCGCCCTGATGTAGGTTGGTAGGGTCAGCCTCACACATGCAGTGTAGTGGGTCAGCCTCACGAACGTAGATTAGCGGGTCAGCATCACTTTGGCGGGGCAGCCTCACAGTAGTAGCCTAAGCGGGACAACCTTTTGTATGCAGACTGGAGGGTCGGAAAATAGCGCACACTGTAATGCGTTTCGGCAAGTAGGAAACCCGACTTTCGCTTCTGTAGTTTAGCGGGTCAGCCTTATGTTCGTAGTAGCCTAGCGGGACAACCTTTTGTATGCAGACTAGCGGGTCGGAAAATAGCAAACACTGCATGCGTTTGGCAAGTAGGAAACCCGTCTTTCGCTACTGTAGTTTAGCGGGTCATCATTATGTTTGTTGATTAGCGGGACAAAAGTTTGTATGCAGACTAGCGGGTCATCCTTAAATTTGTTGATTAGCGGGACAAAAGTTTGTATGCAGACTAGCGGGTCATCCTTAAATTTGTTGATTAGCGGGACAAAAGTTTGTATGCAGACTAGAGGGTCAGAAACTAGCAAATTCTTTACGTTGCGGCCGCCAAAAAACCCACCTTTTGCTTCTCCCCACCCAAAACCCCGGTTCCCAAAACTATCCCCATTACCGTTTTTATTAACTTTTCTTTTGCTATTCCACTGGGAAACAACACCAAAAACACGCTTTTCATTACCGACATGAAGCAAATCGGAGCTATTAAAAATAGCGTTTTGCTGTAGCGATTTTCGGCGCCAAAAGTATGGTCCCGCGGACATTCAGCGGCTCCCAAAAGAAATATATAATAATATAGGAGACTCTTAGACTCAAACCCGGGAACAAATTCCTGGGGTTCAAGAGCCCCCTCACCATGTCAAGGTGGTCCCACATCAAGGGGGGGTAAAGTCACAGGTTATCAACTGTTTTCTTTATTCCGGATACCCATTAGGGTCTGGCAACAAAGAACATGAGACACACGAACCTATAAATGTATTATCCCTTGTGGTTCTCCAGTGACTTACCTAATTAAGTGTGGTCTGGCTGCAGGATTATTGCACCTTCACCAGTTCAGGGATACTGCATCTAATAACCACTCAATACACTTGGAGACTTTTCAAAGGAAACGTTTCCAAAGAAAGTTAACAATGTACTCACCTTTTGGATGCCATGCAACTTAGGAAAGGAGTGAGGGTCTGCCTTTTTCATGAGGGCCACTAGAATAATTCTCAGCCCGTGCAGAGAGAGTGATTTGTTTGTGCTCAGGTGTAAGAAAAATAAGACCATCTACGATGTTTGCTGTGACATCTAGGTAAACCTACAGTGCTTTAACCAAGCATAATATTTTATATGAAATACTGAGTTCCTTATGAGAAAAGGGGATTTTCCCTTTCAAAAGGTCCTCATTCTTGGCCAGAAATGACAGGCCAAGAAGCAACAATAAACAACTTGGTGTATCAGTGGTGAAATGTTGTCCTTGTTTATGCGAGCCCAGTATGCTAATCTGAGCTGCTGATGCCAAAGCAGTCAAGAAGACTGTCTTTTGCAGCATATTAGCTGTATTGGGCACATGAACTGAGGGGATAACAGGAGCCTAAGAATCTTATTCAGGGACCAAGTAATGGGAAACCTTGCAAGAGCTGACTTTTGCAATGTTAAAGACTGGTGAATGGAATTAACAATTTCTATATTAGAATAAATTCCAAAACCATAAGGCAAGAGTTCTGGGCATACAGCCCCTCTGAAGAGAAGTTGTCATCCTAATTCAGTAATGGCGACTCCAGTTGCCTCCTGCACAAAGCAACTGGAAGGCTGAATGCATCAAGGGCCTAGACCTCCGCATCAAGGGCCTAGACCTCCAGGGCTACAACTGGAAGGCTGAATGCATCAAGGGCCTAGACCTCCAGGGCTACAACTGGAAGGTTGAGCGCATGAAGCACCTCCATAACTACAGCTGGAAAGTCAAGCGGTGAAGCACCTACAATAAGAGCACAAGTGCTCTCCCAGCACTAGTGCCTAGCGCACAGTGCCATCCACATATAACCCATAGCCAAAGAGTGTTAAAGTTAGCCTAGGTTGTATGAAAATCTTACAACAAGCTTTGGCAGTTCCCCAGCTTCACAACCTGAGGACCCGTCTTGGCTCCCTATTTATTTGTTCATGTGTTTGTTCTTGTATTCTTGTAACAGGCTTTGGGCAGCCCCCTAGATTCACAACCTGAAGGATCACCTTGGGCCCCCCTATGTATTTTATCTCATGATTCATGTATTTATTGTATTCTTACCTTACTTTACAACACCAATTAAGTGATACTCTTTGCTGCTCTAGAATGATTTGTGTTGTTGCAAAATATCAATGCATGTTAGTGCCTCATTGGCAGAATCCTTAATGTAATCCTCATCAAGCTAAATGCAGCTTGAAGTCCAGTACGTAGCATTTAAACTTGAACTTAGACAGTCGAGTAAATATCTAGCAGTAGCACTTGCTTATAAAAAATTCATAAGATTTCAAAACTGCATTGTCATTGTTGAGGTAAGGATGGTGGCTCTAATTTTCAGTTGGCTTCAGCCCTCTCTTGCAGAAATTCCGTCCTGTTCAAGGACGGAATCTCTGCTAAAATGGGGAGCTGTCACGTGTTCACCTCTCAGCCACTGTAACTTAAAGTAAATTTACTGAAGTAAATAGGAGTGAGGAGTTATTTGCCACTAGGGCATCTTTTGTGACTCTTCATATGACTTAGGAGTTGCCAGTTTGCCATCCTTGACCTACCCCTGACCCCATCCTACCCAGTTTACTGCTCTGAGCTTTTTAAATCCAACAGGGCACACCTTGGAAACTCAGCTGAGGAGCTTTAAGCTCCTCACCCCATGCCGACCAATGGAGGTAAAGCGATGCGATCCTGTTTCCTTCTCCCTCAAACCTCAGAGAGACAAGACGTCTTCCCAAGGTTGCTCGTGACCCAGCTTCTGGCGGCCATATTGAACACATGGCATTGAAGTAGCCAATCCTTATTTTGGGGGAATGAAAGTCATCCGAAGAGGCCAGCCCTTACCTGCTGGATACATGGCATGGGAAACCTGGTGAAGCATTGATATTAACATTAAACCAAGTTAGTGTCTGCCAGAATTAGGCCTCAGATCCCCTTCCCTTTTGTCCTTTCCCTTCGAAAACAAAAAAACCCATTCCTCTCGCCCACCTAAATTCTTTATCCTTTTCCTACAACCAAATCCCCTGTCCAAAAACCTACCTGGCCAACTTTGCGGAAGTGCCACATCAATCTAAGTGTGACAAATTTCCTATTTATTGTTTATTTCCTATTTATTGTTAAATTCCGACCTAGTAAACTAGAACCACCTCCCTTTGTAAACACATACATTTTCAGCTAAATCAAAATCCTTAGTCATTTGCCCAGGGCTAGCTTGCGTGTACCCTTGCTCGTCCTATTCTTAATGCATGCATACTTCTCTTGCAGGAGGTGCTAAACAAAGCTGTGTTCCACTCTCCAAGCCACTCGCATCCACCCCTACCCATTTCGTTATTATTCATCTTAGCCAAGTAAAATAAGTCTAATCCTTCGGGCCAGCCCTAGGAGAGCTGTTAATCAGCTCAGTGGTCTGGTAAAACTAAGCTATACTTACTTTTTCATCTTTGGAAGTACACTGTAGCAGTACCCATACCACTGTCTCACTTTTGACTTGTACTTGTAAATAAATTAATTTAACGTCAAACCCACGTGTTTGACTGGCGACCTTACCCCTTTAGCTCTCTCTTTTTAATTAATTTATGGATGAGGTTGTACAGGCCTCTACTGTAACAGGCTCTCATGATTAATGTGTTCGTATGAAACTTACTGCAAAACTATAATATTTATGGAATAGTTTGTCTGTCAAGTGTTTCATCCTTAATAAATGACTATCTATTCGCTCTGAAGCCTTGTATGCATTCCTAATTCCAATCACATGAGCTTACTGTAAGTTGGATCTTTCCAGTCAGCTTATCATTCCTCCAACGTAAATTACCTTTCAGGCTAATGTTTATATGAAAAATTGTAGTAATAAAAATTATTTTTTTCAATACCAACACATCACTTAAATAAAATTTCCTGCCTTCCAATCACATCGACTGCTCACAACTGTAGTCTACACTATGCAAAAGTAAGGCTCTTACCTGGAAACTAGGATTCATGGGGTGTACACATGGTTTGCCAATCTAGCCACCAGAGGACTGTCTTTTCAACTGGCAATGGAGTATCTACAATTTTTTATAACCGTGAATGTGAGCTCATGTGAATACATGTAGTCCCCAGTTAATGGTGGGGTTTGGTTCCCAGCCGAGTGCCAATACGCGAAAATCGTCAGTAACCAAAACCTCAGAAGTCTAATTATGGTAATAAATGGCATTTACAACATCATAAGCGCCAATAAACCGCTTAACAGTGCCATTACCCACTTACCGACGCCAACAAACAGCTTACCGACACAGAAAATCCCTTACCATAACTGAAAATCTGGTTAACGATGTCATTAACCAAGCAGCTATGCTGTTAACCAATGCTGCCGATAAGCAAGGACTGCCTGTAATGGATTTGTACTAACCAAATCCATTTACTTTTTTAAAAGAAACTATGTTTTTCTTTTCTGTTACTGCAATAAGAATGGCAGGTTATATATAACTGACAGCCAACTTTCACATAAACAAGGTTCATGAACCAAAAATTCCTGTTATACCTGCAAATGAATTTCCCATGCCCCCATACCCAATAGCACAAAAAAATTTAGCTGGTGAAATCTGCTACAACTTTCAAAATGCCGAATTAACAAAATGTGCTGTGTGGTATTACACCCTAAGCTTTGTCAAAAAATAAAGAATAATCTAAAAACCATAACACCCATTAAATGTGCTGTACATCATAAAACAAGTTTTATATACAGTACAGTATATCTAAGGTTTGCCAAAGATCACTGAAAGCTTTTTCAGTGTCTTCATAGCAAGATATGTGAACACTTACCTGTTGTCTTACCAGGCCGTCTTCTACGGCCTGCGCCCATCACATCAAAGGCTTGACCCGTGTTTATTAGTTGCACTAGTTGATCCATGACCTCTGTATTGCTCTGGTCATTAGTGACATCATGAAGTGCACGTTGTCTGGTATCCCTTTCAGCCCGCTCAGCTTTATCTCGTTCAGCCCGTTCTCGAGCTTCTCTGTCTCGCTGGCGCTTCTCTTCTTCCTTAATTATTTGTTCTTTGGCTTTCTAAAAAGAAAAATCATATAGGACTACAGTACAAAACTTCATTTAGGACTACCATACAAAACTTTGAAGTCTCTTATCCATGATCTGCACACAATACAAAATTTTAAAAAGAATGCAGATTCACAATAAGAAAACAAATTTAGTTTCATACATTTATAATATCAACAGTTTTTAGAAAAATTGAATTTCATACATTTATATATATCAATAGTTTTTAACTATTATTACATGATACACAATTAATAAATCAAAACCACTTATTACATGATACACAATCAATACATTAAAACCAAAGAAAAAACTTTTTACATCTGAATTTACTTCATAATTCCTGACCATTCTTACATGAAAAAGTATTTTGTTAGAATCTCCATAAAAATCCAGCTTAAATATTCCCAATGATTCTGTTAATAAAGTTAATGTACAGTATATATACACAAAAGCACTCATTTCTGAGTTCAGTCCCGTGTCAGCCGGTGAAATTCCATTACAGCACGAATTTATAGGTATAACAATGCTAGATATACCAGAGAAAAAGAGCTTTCAGGAAAGCTGGGGTTACTACCCCCAGTCGAGCGTCTTCTAGGAAGGCGTCGGTATAAAGAAGGGTGAGTGAAATACCACTACCACGGAAACCTACTCGAAAGATCTCTCCCTACCAAAATCCCCGGAACAGAGCGGTGAGCCGTTACAGCCCCCGCACTCAACACCCGCCAGGACGGCGACACCAGCGCCACCTTTCCAACATTCCATTTTCTAGCACGTGACAACATCCGTTTCTTTTATGTGCTCGTCTCTCTTATTTGGATTTTTTTTCTGCATCTACGATGGCATCGAGCAGCTTTACCATCTCTAAGTTAAGTACCATCTTCTTGTGGGGTTTTGTTCTATTTTTTGGCTGTTTTGGTCTCGTATATTCATAAATATTGAGATCTTATTGTGACGCCACGGCGTCCCCCGCCAGCCATGTCGACCGCGAGGCGACTCCCTCTGTTCTTTCGGTTGGAGTTGTCTCCTCGTCGTTATAGATAGATTTTGACCCCTTGGTTCCCTTCCTGCTGGTTCCTTGCGGTGGCTCCCCCCCCTTTTTGTTTACGAAATTACATTTCATTGGCCTATCGGCCTTTGTTAGGGTGATGCCCGTCCAGTACCCCAGGTTGGGTTCCTTTTTATTTTTGGTCTCAAGTAGGCTAATTATTTTATGCTTGGAGATGGTGCTCTCTTTTTATTTTTTAGTTTATTTATTTTAATTGTTTTAATTTTTGTTGTTTACCTCTGGGTGGTAGTGGCAGCCTCAGATCTAACCGCTTCCCCGAGGTAGGCTACGCTCCCTATTGAGCACATTTTGGTTCTATTCTTTATGTGTGATGGTATTTTGTGGTGTAGGCTTGTTTGCTTCCATCTCCTTGCCCTGGGTGCGGAGATCAGGTTGAGGGAGTTTTGGTTGCTGTTTCCTCCGGGGTCGTTTTTCGGTGGGCAGAGTGAGCCCCTTAGTTCTCTTCCTCCATTTGGGGGAATCGAGTTCTTTGGATGTGTTTCCTCTAGGCTAGTCGCCTCCTTGCCCCCCCTTCTCGATCCCGGTTGGCTCTCGGCACAAAATTTCTCTCCCTGTTGCTTCCTCCTCCCTTCTGCACTCCTCCCTTTTTCCTAGCCTATACTAGGTTAGGTCCATATTAAACCGCCTAGGAAGGAGTCGGGCTTCGGGTTGCGTAGCTCCCAGTAGTAGGCTACCCTTCCAAGTTTCATTTTTCTTGGAGGGATGGATGCAGTTGAGCGGGTGATATGTTTCTCCCTGTCTCCTGTTCCCTTCCTGGTAGCCTACTTCTCTCCCCTACTCCACCCCCTCCCCCCCCGCCTTGCTCTACTCGTGCGGGTGACGCTAGATGGCGTTTTCTCCGAGTTCAGGGACTCCTCCTATTGGTAGAGGGATTCGCTCCCTCCCATACCGTCCCCGAGCCCGCTGTGTTGGGGTTGGTGGTTTGTTTGCTCGAGCGTGTTCGAGTCACTATCCCATACCTCTCGTCTCCCCGTCGGGTTACGTAGGTAGGCTGAAATATATTGCTCCGTCTTATGTTATGAACATACGAGCACTATGCCCGTCTTGTTTCTCGGCGGGAAGTAAAGGCGGAAGGTTTTACATCATGTAAGGAGGCGGACCCCTCCGGTCTCGAGTATTTACCATCACTTGTTATTGTTATTATTATTATTATTATTATTATTATTATTATTATTATTATTATTTTTCATTTATTTTAGATAAATCTATTTATCTACAGGAGTACGCTCCTTTATTTATTTTATATATACGTGAGTCCGGTCCTACACCCGGGGCTCCGCGTTATTTTTCTGGCAGCCCTTATGGTTAGTTCCTGGTTTTTCGTTCCTTCATTCCCCGGAGTCCTCCAGGGTCTGAAAGCCCTTACCTTCCACTCTGTGCATTTAGAGCTTATTGGCCCAGTTTATGATAAGAGAGTTCTTCTCCGCCGGAGTATTCCGGTTGTAGTTGAGTTTCCCGGCCTTGCCGGCTTTAGATTGCTTAGGGTGGGAGGTTCATGTACTTTTCTACTTACAGACTGTTCGCTGTGAGGAGCCGGGGTGTACCGCCTCCCTTCAACAACCCTACGGACACGTAGTATGCCGGACCCACGCTGGTTGTGCGGTCCAACTTGACGACCTGGTTGTTTGGCACCCCGATGGTTGTGAGGTTTGCTTTGCTCTCTGCGCAACCGTCCAGGATGAGTCGGTAAGTGACAGTCTTTTTCTCCCGTTTTATGCTCCTCATATTGTATATTGTTTATGAGATTCCCGGTCTGGCTTTTTCGTTCTTAGCTAATTGTTGGTTTCCTTACAGGCGGACGAAGCTTCCAAGAAGTCTGCCTTGGAATCCCTCCGGGCCTGGGTGGCTGGGTTCGGCAGGAATGTTCCGTCGGGGAAGCCCTACGTCCTCGACGCCAGGTTGAGGACTTGCTTTACCCGGCGCGCGGGTGGCGGCACGCAGTGCCTGAAGATCTTGCCACCCCAATCATCCAGCAAATCCGGGATGCGACCCAGCCACCCCAAATGGATATCCTCTACGCTGAGGTCTCGGAGGATGTAGCCGCCTTGGATCTCAACCTGGAACCAATGAATACAGAGCAGGACCAGGTGGTAAGTGGTGAGGTAAGTGAGGTTGTTGGGCGGGCCCCCTCTGTTTGACTCCCCTGCTTCATCCGTATCTTCTTTTGCAGGTTTCGTGAAGTCTTCCTCCTTGGGTGATAGAGCTCCGACTGCTATCCCCAAGTTGAAGTTGAAGACTTCATGGAAGGCGAAGGGCTACAAGTCCTCGACTTCCAAGAAGGCATCGCCCTTCCCCCGTCAAGGCTAAGGTTTCAGGACCTGTAGCCTCCGGGAGCAAGTCTGGTTCCTCCAGCAAAGGCGCGAGTAAAGGGCTGCAAAACCAAGCCCTCCTCGCCAGCCTGCTTTTGATGCAGAGGTCTTTGCCAATCAACTTTATAAAAAGTTTACAGAGGACCTAGATTCCAGATTTGACAAGATAACTGAGAAGTTGGCCAGTCATGATAACATACTGGCAGGTATGGCTCGCGCCACCCCCAGCCGAACCACAGTATGTTATCCCGACACTGCGGACCTCCCGCCGTTAGATGTCGGTAACCCTTGGCGTTCGCACTCCGGGCCATCCAACATGATGGCAAGCTTACAGTTGAGGTCTTGCACGAGACGGTTGGAGGTGGAGTTCTTCCCCGATCTCTTGCCCCCTTACCCAGGCGTGAGGCTCACAGAGGAAGCTTGGATTCGGTCAGACAAGGTTCCTAAGGAGACTGTCATCGTCCCTAGGGACCAAGCTCAGTCGGCTCTCCCTGCGCACTCTGACGGAGTGGCAGGCAGAAAACACTGAAGTTGACCCCTTTCAAGGGCAACTTTACGATGTTCGCCCTGGAGAAGACCTACCCACCCCTTGCTTGGACAAAGTCGCTCTGGCTACGGCCCGAGCATGCTTCGATGGTAATCCGTTACCACAGTTAAGGGAAACAGACCCTACTTCCTGGTATTCCCAGGAAGTAATGAGTTCTGGGTGGGCGCCCGTCCACTTTCACTGTGGGGAAGCTCGACCCCTTCTGCGCTTCCACGCAATTCAGTGAGCAGCTCCCCAAGCTGCGGAATCCTTATTGAAGGCGGAGTTTGAGCCCGGACTAAATTAGCCGGTCCTTGAGCTCGGGCTGCCTTACAAGCTACTGCCGTCTCCTGTTCGGACGAGCCATTCTTCCAAGTTTTGGCTAAGTCCTCGCTAGCGAGCTTCCAGTCGGACTTTATGCGAGTTTATCATGGCCAGACTGGAATGCAGGAAGTTCATCTTCGCCGATGCTACTATCCGCCACGAGCCTAACAAGCTCGTTAAAAAGCTCGATCTGGGGACCTAACCTCTTCCCTGAAGAGGAGGTCACAAGCGTTATGGCCGAGGCTACACGGGCCAATCAGAGTCTGCGCTCTCGCTGGGGCATTTCTGCCTATAAGCGCCAAGACCCCAGAATCGGCCGGCCCCCAGGCGAGGAGAGGCAAACGCTTCAGGAGGCATAAGAGGCCCCACCATCAGGCGGTAGTCAAGCCGTCCCGGTCTCGGCAGTAGCCCAGCCTTCTACTTCCAAGGCTCACCCCCAACAATATGTGCTGGTCCAACCAGCTGCACCCTCTTATGTGGCTTTACCAGCGTACAACCCCACATATGAGGGCCATGGATACTTTCACGGCCTTAATAGGGTTGCAAGAGGAGGAAGAGGCAAAGTCCCTCATAGAGGAAAGCCCAACACCACCCCAAGGGGAAGGCCTGGACGTGGTAGGGGGAATAAACCCGCTCCCTCCCACTGAGAGAACTCAGGTAGGTGGTCGCCTGTATTGGTTCAGGGACCAATGGACCTTCAGCCCTTGGGCACACAGCATTGTGTCCAAAGGACTAGGGTGGAGCTGGATCAAGAACCCCCCTCCTCTAACCAGATTTTACCAGCCACCCACATCAATCCTACAGGATTACGTAAAGGAATTGCTCAACAAACGAGCAATAAAGAAAGTAAGGCACCTAAAGTTTCAAGGCAGGTTATTCACTGTTCCCAAAAAAGACTCCGATCAGCAAAGAGTGATCCTGGATCTATCGCGTCTAAATCTCTACATAAAATGCGACAAATTTCGCATGCTTACGGTAGCTCAGGTACGGACTCTACTTCCGCGTGGAGCCGTCACCACCTCTATTGATCTTTCAGGCGCTTATTATCACGCCCCGATTTGCGGAACTTCTCTCAGTTCCTCGGTTTCAGACTCGGGAATCAAGCCTACTCCTTCAGGGTCATGCCCTTCGGTCTGAACATTGTGCCCAGGGTATTCACCAAGCTGGCGGACACGGTAGTGCAACAACTCCGGTCTCGAGGGATATCCCTAGCAGCGTACCTAGACAATTGGATAATTTGGGCACCAACTGTTCCGGAGTGTCAGAAGGCTACGTCCATAGTCATCAATTTCCTGGAGTCGCTAGGTTTTCAGCTGAACAGAGAGAAGTCCCGCCTGACTCCGGAGTCCCGGTTTCAGTGGCTGGGTCTCCAGTGGGATCTGTCCTCTCACACGTTATCTCTCCCGCCTCCCAAGAGGAAAGAGATAGCATCCCTCACCAGGAGATTCCTCAAAAATCCATCGGCATCCCGCCGATCCCAAGAAAGAGTCCTTGGGTCTCTTCAATTTGCCTCAGTGACAGACCTGCTCTTAAAAGCGAAATTAAAAGACATAAACAGAGTGTGGCGGAGTCGAGCAAATGTCAAGCTCAGAGACAAGGTCTCCTCTATCCCTCGAATCTTAAAGACAAGACTGCGGCCTTGGACCACAGTCAGAGGCCTGTCCAAAACAGTTCCTTCAATTTCCCCCTCCGGCACTAGTTGTCCACACAGACGCTTCCCTAAGCGGCTGGGGGGATATTCACCAAAACAGAAAGTACAAGGAACGTGGTCCACAATGTTTCAGCAGTTCCATATAAATACCCTGGAAGCTATGGCGGTCTTTCTAACTCTGAAGAAAATCCCCCCAACCGGATTCATATCAGGCTGGTGTTGGACAGCGCAGTGGTAGTTCATTGCATCAACAGGGGCGGCTCCAAATCAGGTCGAGTAAACCAAGTAATGGTTGCTATCTTCTCCCTGGCGAACAAGCACGGCTGGCACCTGTCAGCCACCCACCTAGCGGGGGTGCGGAACGTGGTGGCGATTCCCTGTCCAGGGCTACCCGTTGGAGACGGGTGGTCCCTGGACATGGAATCTTTCAAATGTATTTGCCGCCGGGTTCCGGGCCTCCAAGTGGATCTGTTCCCAACGGAGAGCAACTTCAAGCTCCCCTGTTACGTAGCCCACAACCTGGACCCTCAGGCGTTCGCCACAGACGCAATGACAGTAGATTGGAACAATTGGGAGAAGATTTATCTGTTCCCTCCAATAAATTTACTGCTGAAAGTATTACACAAACTCAGGACACTCAAGGGTCAACCAGCCCTAGTAGCCCCCTACTGGCCGAAGAGCAATTGGTTCCCTCTCCTTCAGGAACTGGGATTACGGAGTCTTCGGATTCCCAAGCCCATTCTGACCCAGACAGTACAAACCAAGACTGTGTCAGCTTCCTCAAGGATTCAGAATGCCCTAGTTTTATGGACTTTATAAAATTCGCAGCCCAAAAAGGAGCGAACATTGACCCTGTCAACACTCTGTTTTTAGAATCAGATAAAAGAGATTCTACTCTTAGACAGTATGACTCAGCAGTCAAAAAATTAGCCTCCTTCCTGAAAGCATCTGAAGCCAAAATCATGACGACTAATTTAGGAGTTTCCTTCTTTAGATCACTGTTTGAAAAAGGCCTTGCTCCGGCCACTATTACCACAGTCAAGTCTGCATTGAAGAAAGTATTTCTTTACGGCTTTAAAATCGACCTTACAGATTCCTATTTTTCGTCCATCCCCAGAGCATGCGCTCGTCTGAGACCAGTATCACGCCCACATTCTGTTACGTGGTTTCTCAATGACGCCTTAAGTTAGCATCAGAGTTGGATAACTTTCATTGCTCTTATCAGGATCTGTTAAGGAAGACCTTATTTTTGATTAGCTTGGCTTCAGGTGCTAGAATCTCAGAGCTGTCGGCTCTCACTAGAGGTGATAATTTTGTAAACTTCCTCCCGTCTGGAGAGGTCCTCCTTTCCCCTGACCCTAGATTTTTAGCTAAGAACGAAGACCCACAGGACAGGTGGTCTCCTTGGAAGGTGGTGCCCCTTCCTCAAGACCAGTCTTTATGTCCAGTTTATACACTTAAATCTTACCTTTTAAGAACTCCACAGAGTAAGTCGGGTCCTCTTTTTATCAGGGAGAAAGGTGGTACTCTTTCACTGAATGCTATAAGACAACAAATTCTGTATTTCATTAAACAGGCCAACCCAGATTCAGTTCCTAAAGTTCATGATATTCGAGCAGTTGCTACTTCTATTAATTACTTTCATAATATGGACTTCTCAGAGTTATCTAAATTTACGGGTTGGAAATCACCTCTAGTGTTTAAACGCCACTATTTAAAATCGCTCGAAGCCCTGAAATATTCTACCATAGCAGTGGGAAGTGTCATCTCCCCACCTTAACTAATCATATCCTTATCCTTTTCCTTTTCCCCCCCGCCCGCCTGCCTCATTTACTTCTCTGCTTATTCTCCTGGTTGATTATGCCTCACTGCCTGGCTCCTCATATTGATGTATCTTGTATCTACTGATGGAAAAGTGTAATCTGACATGCCATGATTGTTTTTTCTTATGGGGTACTGGACGGTTTTTATTTGGCTCCACGTACCCCAGATATATATGTTAATTTTCATTGATCTTGTCTCTTACGTGTTTAGCCAAAGTTTACGTGTATAGTATTAAGGTTGTATTTGCAATTATCTTGTGCACATTTCATGTTTCACCTAGCTTTAAGTAATTTTAAGATTTTTGGGGCCTTTTCCCCGTCGTACCGGGGACCTCCCCTTGTTTCATAGTATTAAGTTTTTTGATGTGCCTTAGATTTAGTATACCTTAGTTTTAGTATTCTTGCTACATGGAAGAGATTACTTTATTAAAATTTATTTTCGTAAATTTTTTGCCTTTTTCTTCAGATTACCCCCTTTTTTCCTTGTAGTTACAGCCTTGGCATGATTCTCTATTACTATTTCACCGGCTGACACGGGACTGAACTCAGAAAAGGGATTTTGACAAAGGAAAAATCTATTTCTGAGGAAGGTCCCGTGTCACCCGGTGACCCTCCCTGGATAACCTAGTACTCCCCCTCCCTACTTGCACATGCCAAGTCTGGGGTTAGTGCTAGCATGGAATGAGGTAGGTGGCGCTGGTGTCGCCGTCCTGGCGGGTGTTGAGTGCGGGGGCTGTAACGGCTCACCGCTCTGTTCCGGGGATTTTGGTAGGGAGAGATCTTTCGAGTAGGTTTCCGTGGTAGTGGTATTTCACTCACCCTTCTTTATACCGACGCCTTCCTAGAAGACGCTCGACTGGGGGTAGTAACCCCAGCTTTCCTGAAAGCTCTTTTTCTCTGGTATATCTAGCATTGTTATACCTAGAAATTCGTGCTGTAATGGAATTTCACCGGGTGACACGGGACCTTCCTCAGAAATAGATTTTTCCTTTGTCAAAATCCCTTTTTTCAACACCCAAGATGAGGCTTAAGGGTGATTAATTTCCCAAGAAAAGCTTGAGGTTTTGAATATTTCAATCCTTAGGCATCAGATGAAGTTCCTATTCACCAAAATTTTGATGTTATCACACACAACTGGTGTGAACACGGATAACCAACATCGTGACATTACATATCCAAATTAAGTACATTCCTTTTGACTGTACATTTCCCTAATACATTTCAGGTTCAAATTTACACTGCTTCTAAAAAAATCTTACCAAATTTATCATTACAATGATAGCAGCAGAATACTGGAAATTACAACTTGTAGTTTTACCAAATTTATCATTACAGCAATAGCAATAGAGTACTGGAGATTAAATCTTCTTGTACTAGTAAATTTGGTGAATCATGAGACTAATAATGGACTCCCTAGGACTACACATATGTGAGTGGGGGTCATGCTATTGGTGACAGAATTAGTGACCATATGTGAAGGTAAAGTGTAGTCTCCAAAGGCATAGCCACAACATTACACTGATACACCTGAAATGCATTAAACCCTGTTGAGTGTTACACCAACTGGCACTGAAGGAACATGTGCTTCTACTTCAATGAAAACTCTGAACCAAGAGTCATATCTTAACTTGGTAATGACTACCAGCACCAGACATACCTTTGCATTCATGGTGCTACTTGAAAATCCCACCAGAGAGGGCAGCCATTTTTTTGAGAGGAAGGGCTACAAGTTTCATAATCAAAATGGTGAATGTAAATCCAGTAGATTATATAAAAGGCACATTCTGCTTTGCTCAATCTGTTTATAGAGTCTAGAGAGAAAGTAGCTTATTTACCAATCCCTGATTCCTTTGCACTTACAAAATCGTTTACATACGATTGCCTTAACTATGTAGAGACCAAAGAGGTATCTGTACCTGAAAGTTCTGTTGCTAAATGAAAATGTATAAGCATAGGTGGACCCCCTGCAGATTCCTGAAACCTCGGATAAAAGCATACACCTTACATACTAGAGTACCATGTACATGCTGATTATACAAACCGCCAGTTAATGCCAATATAAACCCCAATACCTGTTATAATAACCATTATTGGTCACAGGTATATCTCCACATTTTTGCAAGCATGAGAGAGAGAGACAGAGAAAGACTTACTTTTAAGAAAAACAGGATACTACTTCGTCATTTATTTTTTCACATTTCCCTAATCAAAATTACAATCTTAGTATTCTTGAACAAAATCAAAAGCTCTAATGCAAATACTTTTTTTTGGATGAAGGTACAAAATTTTCTTTTGCCACCTTACTTCTACACATTACTTCATATACAAATTCTTTTTGTTATTGTACAGAGCAAAATTCAGCTGTAAAATGAATCCAAAGTGAGTAGCCTAACTTGAAAATGTCACAGCTGCACATCATTGAACTTAACACTATACAGACTTGAGTGTGTTACTTTTTTACCAGAAATGTGAAGCTATTTTGTCATTAATTTTTTCACATTTACCTTCTCATCATTAGCACTCTTAGTACAGCAATAATAGGGTGATTTATCTAGGTGTATTCTAGAACAAAAATGAAAACTATTGAAAATATGAAAAATTTAAATAAATTTGTATTTTTCACAGCTAACAAACCTGCAGTCTTAACATTAGGATAAATCTTCTGGCGCCAACTGGAAATCGGTAAAAACCAGTAAGAACTGTTTATGCAAGGAACTGGTGGCATCTGACATCCGTCACGGAGGTGAGGTGAGAAGCGGGAAGCGACCTTATTTCAACTCTGTGATGTCTTAGTTTTCTTCCAACCCATGGTTAACTGAAAGAAGGGTGGCTAGAGGTGGGCAGTAAATGTTAAGACCACAGGTTTGTTAGCTATGAAAAATACAAATTAATTTAAATTTGTCATTTGTTCATACGTGGAACAAACCTGGGTCTCAACAACAGGATAGACTCACTCTTTGTTGGGAGGTAAGAGAATCCTGAACCAACTGGAGGTTCAGCACACCTGGTCATTACTTCCTGAATAGAATTCAAAGGAAGGAGACCTAAGCCTCTGATCTGTTAGATATATGGGTATCCAACAGTTAGAGGAAGTTGAAGAGCTGTATCTGTTCAGATAACAAAGGTATCCACCTATACATGTTTGTTATCATTCCTCTCTCTTCATTGGAGGGGTGGGTAGAGCTCTCGGCTAGCACACTGTTGGCCCCGTGTTCGACTCCGCGACTGGCCAGTGAAGAATTAGAGGAATTTATTTCTGGTGATAGAAATTCATTTCTCGTCATAATGTGGTTTGGATTCCGCAGTAAGCTGTAGGTCCCGTTGCTAGGTAACCAGTGGGTTCTTAGCCACGTAAAATAAATCTAATCCTTCGGGCCAGCCCTAGGAGAGCTGTTAATCAGCTCAGTGGTCTGGTTAAACTAAGATATACTTAACTTATCATTCCTCTCGCTCCTTGCTAGAGGGGGGAAGGGTCTGTTACTGCTAGGTTTATTCGTGTAGAATAAAAACAATCTAACAGTAAGGCTACTTCACGCACCTGTATCTGGCCCGTTACAGCATATGATGGAACCATCTTCTTACCACCCATAGGTAGAGAAGAAGGGGAAACAGGGGGAAAGGATAAGAGACCAGTCATCTCAACCATCCTCACTTTCATACCATCATCTTAGGCAAGATACAAAACTGTCCTGCTAGGAGGCACTGGATGAGCTACACAACTTGTTGAGCAGCCACCACCGGACCCAAGGAAAAAGTGTCCAAGGACCTGTGGGCAATGTCCCTCAAGTAGAAGGAAGTGAACGTGGTTTGGTGGAGCAAAGATCTAGCATTCAAAATTCTATGAACTGATAAGTTCTTCTTAAATGCCAAGGAGGAGCTTAGTCCTCTCATGTCATGTGCTCTTGCATGCACAGTATTGGCAACAGAAAATGATGAGGAGTAGGCATGCCTGATCATTTCACGAAGCCAAAACGAAACAGTATTCTTGGACACTTCTTTCTTGATCTGGCCTGTGCTAACAAAAAGTCTTCAGCATCCCAGTCTGAGATGTCAAGTCCTTTTCAGATAGCAATGCAGTGCTCTGATGGGGCAAAAGAGCAATTCATCTGGATCGTCGTTAACAAAATCCCCATGGGAAGGGATGCAAATGGAGGTGAACCTGTCATCATGAACCAAGGGGTTCTGAGTCTTAGCCATGAATTCCGGGACAAATTCAAGCACTACTGACTTCCAACCCCTGGTATGTTTAACATCAAAAGCTAGGCCATGGAGTTCCCCCACTCTCTTCGAAGAAGACAAGGCTAGAAGGAAAACAGTCTTGAGGGTCAGGCTAGAAGGAAAACCATCTTAAGGGTCAAGTTCCTGTCTGATGACCGACGCAGTGGTTCATATGAGGCTCAAGTGAGACTACTTAGCACCAGAGTCTGATCCCAATTAGGAGGTTTCAGTTCTCTAGGAGGACAAGACTGTCCAAAACTTTTGAGCAGCATAGAGCTTTCCCAAGATGAAGTTAGGTCCACATCCTTGAAATGAAGAACCAATCCCAAGGCAGCCCTGAGCCATTAGCAGAAACAGAAAGGTGTTTTTCTGTTCTGAGGAACACCAGAAAATCAGCTATCCGCTGAATAGAGGTTCTGAGTGGAGAGAAACCATGTCGACGACACCAATCATAGTAGATGGACCATTTCCCGATACTCTGTTGAAGATCTTCTGAGGTAACCAGACATCTGTGTTGATGATCTGCGGGAAAAACCTTTCGCTCACAGGAGATGCTGGATAATCTCCAACCATGAAGAGATAGGGATGTTATCGACTGATGGTATCATTCTATATGAGGTTGACAGAGGAGATTATGCCCGGGGGATATTTCTCTCAGAACCGCTGAGAGCAGAATTAGAAGATCTGGAAACCATTCTACTTGAGGCCATAAAGGAGCTACAAGGATCATCCTGGGATTCTAGGAAACCATCACTCTGTTCAGGACATGACGGATTAGGCAAAAGGGGGGAAAGGTGTAGACGT
Source organism: Macrobrachium rosenbergii (assembly GCF_040412425.1). NCBI lineage: Eukaryota > Metazoa > Arthropoda > Malacostraca > Decapoda > Palaemonidae > Macrobrachium > Macrobrachium rosenbergii. The sequence continues at coordinate 62,548,343 of NC_089761.1, forward strand.
CCAGGTTGTCCCAAGGATGCTGAAGGTCATTCTCTGCCATGGCAAAGAGATCCGAACTACTGTACTGAGCAATAGCCCTCTAGCTTCCTGTTGGCATGACACTAGCTCCCTGTATGTTCACATAAGCTACCACGGTAGTGTTGTCCGACATCAGAACAACCGAGTGCCCCACCACCCTCTCTTGAAACTCCTGAAGTGCTAGTCAGGAGATCTTCTAGATGTGCTCCCCAACATTCAGAAGAAGCGCCTGAGAACAGGAGCTCCGGAGGGGGCGAATGAAGAGGCACTCCCACTGTCAGGTTTTCGTCATCCACCCACCAAAGAAGGTTGCTTCTTACCTCTGTCAACAGAGGGACCTGTAGCTGAGGAGAGTCCCTTGCTGGAGACCAAAATTCCTTCAGCTTCCATTGCAGGGAGCGAACATGAAGACGGCTATGAGGAACCAGCTTCTCTAGCGATGTCAAAAGTCCTAGGATCACTTGCCATTGCCTAGCCGGTTGGTTCCGTTCGGATAGGAAGGAGCGAGCCACTGTCCTGAACTTCTCTATCCTCTGGTCCGATGGGAAGACTCTTGACAAGGCAGTGCCTATGATCACTCCCAGGTAAAGGATTCTCTGAATGGGTTGAAAATTGGAACTTCCCAATTTATCACAATGCCAAAGCCGTGACAAAATTGGAGAAGACAGTCCGTCTCAAATTGTCTTTTCCTGAGAACTTGCTAAGACCAGCCAGCCATTGAGATATCTTAGGAGGCGCATTCCATGAGCATGAACCCATGTCGACACTAGGGCAAAAACTCTTGTGAACACCTGGAGAGCTGTTGTCAGACTGGAGCAAAGGACTTTGAACTGGAACACTAGTTCACCGAGACTGAAGCGAATGAATTTCCAGGAGGGATGAATAGGGATCTGGAAAAAAGTGTCATGCAAATCTATGATCAGCATGTAGCCGTTGTCTCTGATGGCCGCTAAGACTGTTCGATGAGTCTCCATCTTGAACCTTGTCTTTCTGAAAAAGAGGTTCAATGTTGATAGATCTATCACCGGCCTCCAATCGCCAGTTGCTTTGGGGACTAGGAAGACTCGGCTGTAGAACCCTGGGGAAGTAAGCTTTACTTGCTCTATAGCTCCCTTCTCTATCATCTTCCTCACTTCTTCTTGGAGAGCTTTGTGTGTCGGAGAGCCCTGGGTATAAGTGAGGTGAGGGAGAGGATGATTGGAGAGAGGAGGAGTGAAGTCGAAAGGTAGTACATAACCTACCCGAAGGACGTCTACCACCCACTTCTCCGCTCCGTAATTCCGCCACATAGACCAGTGGCTCGTCAGGCATACCCCCACTTGTGGCACAGAGTGGGGAGGGGGGCCACTCTATCGTCTACCTCCCCTAGCTCTGCCCTTTTCCCCTTCCTGGTCTGGAAGAGCGTGACTGAAAGGGATGTTGTTGAGAAGGCTTCTTCGGTGACGAAGCAGGTTGAGAAGCCTTGTTTGTAGAAGGTGGTCTTGTAGGCTTCTTGGGAGAAGGCTGCAAATTCTGCCTTGGAACATTCGGACGAGAAGGGGCTGCTGCTTTACTCACTGCTTGTTGAACAAGACGATTATTATTGTCGGCTCGACCACTGTCGACAGCTGCATCCAACTGATCCCTTGGGAAAAGCAGCTGGGAGTCCAGAATATCACCATTCCTCAAGGATAACAAGGAATTCACATTGACAGACTGAGCCACTTTGGGGAGGGCTGCATCTCTCCTCATCAGCAGGATGTTAGCCCACAAATTAGCACTGCACTCAGATGGTTAAGGGAGGAAATAGCCTTAGCACCAGATTGCAACAATTTGATGTAAGCTGAACTACTGACTTTATTCCTTGACGAAGGGGAAGAAGAAATCTTGGCCAAAGCTGAAGACCACAAATCCAGCCTAGAAACAGTTTGGAAGGCAGAAGAGGCAGTCGACTCCAAAGAAGCAGCTTCTTGAAAAGAAAAAGAACTTTCTGCTCTGACCTGATCCAGGGTCAAACCCGGCTTCAAATGGAAGACATCTGAGTTGACCTGCCTACTCGCAAGAGGCACGAGAGGCGTTGCATAATACTTCCTGTGGTGAGGTAGAGGAGGTGGGAGCAACTTGAACTATCTGCCAGAATGAAGGGAGTTATTCCATCCCAAAATCAAGGAATTTCCATGATTCACGACAGAGTCTGCGTGACTGGAACAAGGCAACTCTAAAGATGTCTTCAAGTCCTTCTTCGATCCCAGCAATACTTCTCCTAATGCTAACTGAAGCAAGAGCTGTATTTTCTCCTATGCTAACTGAAGCAAGAGCTGTATTTTCTCTTAAATTAATGATGAAAAAGATCTTATAATAGTCCTCCTTGGTTAACTATTATCCATCAATAGTAGGAAAACTGTCCTAGAGGTAGCAATGATCTTCATTTGAAAACTAGTCTCTCTATCACATAAGTAACAAACACAAAAATAAGAATACACAGGATGAAAAGGAAAAAATAAATGACTAGTGAAGTACACACTCCTGGAATATCAATCAGAAAACATCTGTGAATATAGTGAGAGCAATCTTGCATACACAGCTGCTGGGAACCCACAGATCTGGGTTGGTTTGCACATTGCTACCACCTGACTGCCATTTTTCCTCTGTAATTCTTTTGAATAAGGACTGGGTGTCTTAGATTTTGTTGGCCATAAAACAGTGCTAGCTATGTGTAATAGATTTGTATTGAGAAATCAACATGAGTTGATTATACTTTATTTTGGGAATACGGTCAACCCCCGGTATTTGCGGGGATACATATCACAACTCCCCATGAATGGCTAAAATCTGCGAGTACTTGACACCCCTCTAAAAATGCTTATAACTGCTTACTTTGATAGTTCAAATGCCAAAAAAACCCTCTAAAAATGCTTATACCTAAGTATTTTAATAGTTTTATCACAAAAAGTGCATTTAGTCATGAAAATGATATGAACATTTCTCTATAAAAAATACAGTAAAACCTCCCTTAACAGACCCGGAACCAACGGACATCAGATTTAACGGACAAAATCCGGCCAAGGGTAGTATAAGATGACTGTTACACTACAAAACCATCAGTGTATAGACTAGCTTTTGCAACACCAGGTATCTTATGAAAAATTGGTTATGTAAAGATGATGTTATTACAAAAGGGATTTTGACAAAGGAAAAATCTATTTCTGGAGAGGGGACCGTGTCACCCGGTGAAAAAGTCCATTCAGCACTTATTTCTAGGTAATTCCGTTGCTAGATACCAGAGAAAGCTAAATGAAATGCTGGAGTTACTACCTCCAGAGCGAGCTCCGTTAGATGGAGTCGTGTATGGAAAAGGGTGAACTATAAAAACACGGAACCTTATCCTATAGAGATCCCAAAGTCAGAAGACCCACAGAGAGGTGCCGTTACAAACCCATGCACCACTCGCGGACAGTACACAAATCACCGCTAGCCGCATTCCATGAAAGCATCACCCCACCAGAATGATGTTTACTATGGGGACACGACACATGACAGAGGTGGGTCACGGGTGACACAGTCCCTCTCCAGAAATAGATTTTTCCTTTGTCAAAATCCCTTTTCTGGATCGGGTCCCGTGTCAGCGGTGAAAAATTAACAGAGAAATAAATATCATTCTTAAACTGTAATAGATAACAAAATGTAGGGGGGAACAGAAGACCAAAAGGTCCACAAAAATTTTTAATTGCTAGCAATAATAACAATAATGTACAAATGAAACTGATGGGAGCTTAAAATTAACATGACAATATAAAAAATATACTTAAACAAAATAACTATACAAAATTGAAAACATTATAACATAAATGTGTCAATTAGACAAAAATACAGATAACACGGTCAGGTTAGAAAGTCAAGGCACGCCTGACTGAAATGACTGTAAAGGGGATAACTGAGGCAGTGGAGAAAGAATTGACTAGGAATCAGAAAGGGAACCAGAGGGAGGGACAACGTTCCCTGCGCGACTGCTGAGAATTTAAGAGGTTCTAAGGATTTCAAATAGTGGCGTTTGAAAACCAAGGGTGACTTCCAACCAGTGTATTTGGTAAGATCCGTGAAATTCATGTAATGGAAGTAGTTAATGGAGGTGGCCACCGCTCTAATATCATGAACCCTTGGGACTGAGTCAGGATTAGCCTGCTTGATAAAGTAAAGGATTTGTTGTCTAATAGCAGACATAGAGATATTACCCCCTTCCCTGATAAAGAGAGGCCCAGATGAGATGTGAGAGGACCTGTCTAAATAAGCCCTCAAAGTATGAACTGGACACAGGGACAGGTCTTGAGGAAGGGGGAGAATTTTCCAAGGCGACCACCTATTCTGCGGATCTTCATTTTTGGCCAGGAATTTAGGGTGAGGAATCAGCAAAACCTCCCCTGATGGAAGGAAGTCGACATGGTTGGGCTCCCTAGAGAGTGCAGACAGCTCTGAAATTCTAGCACCCGAAGCTAGGCTAACTAAGAACAACGTTTTCCTCAATAAGGAAAGGTAGGGGCAAGACTGATTATCGATATTTGAGGCTAACTTCAACACGTCATTCAAAAACCAGGAAACCGTATGTGGACGGATTACTGGTCTCAGTCGTGCACAGGCCTTAGGGATGGAAGAAAAGTAAGGATCTGTGAGGTCAATTTTGAAACCATACAAAAATACTTTTTGTAAAGCCGACTTGACTGTAGTAACAGTTCCAGAAATGCTGTTTTACTTACTGTATCCTTAGGAATTCAAAATAAACAAAATAACAAAGCCAATTTTATATTATATTTTTCCTAAACACATCACCTAAAAGGTAAACATTGTTCTGTTTACGTCCCATAGGGAGACACAAACCCCTAACAATACAATAATGTACAATAATTATTGTTCGTATGACCGAATTATTCTAAACTGTTATTTACCACCAAAAAGATAAGGAACTTTTAGTGAAAAATTAATATTATGTTATCCTAAACGTTATTACAGTACTACTGTAATTATACTACATTAACATTTCAAAAGGATACCAAAAGATAACGTTGCTTTGAGCACTAGCATAATCAGATATTTACATTTTGTCAGCTGTCCTCGCATAGTTAAAAGTTAATTTCATTGATATGGAATTATTCCTTGAATAGGCTATTTATTAAGAAGAATATGCCAATAATGAGAACCTGGGCAACACATTCCAGCTAGAATCTACTTTTGTGTCCTTTCAGGAGGAGCAGTGCAAGAGAGCTCTCTTCTGACAAAGGCACTGATGGTAGATTGTTTATATCTCTTGAGGCTCTCCCTCAACCTGCCATCAGTGTCTTCATCAGAAGAACTCTTGCACTGCTCCTCCTGGAAGGACACACACGTACAGCTGGAACGTGTTGCCCAGGTTCTTATCGATAACAGGCATTCAAATCGGGACATGGACAAGTGCATTAGAAGAGTCGTGGATAGATGGTACCATCAAGGAGCCTCGCCCCGCCACCTCTGATGACATCAAACTCTTCTATAAGGGAATATTCCACAAAGGATATAAAGAAAATGAGTGTACCCTAAGTCCATCATTGAGGGCAACATCAGACCATTCGACTCCAAGAAAAAGATCAAGCTCATTATATTTTAGCAACATATAAAAATCAGCAGCCTGGTGAAGAAGAATAACCTGGCCCCTTCCACGCAGCATCCCTTGAAGAGAACCAGCATGGTCTACCAATACAAATACCCCGTTTGAGAGTGCCTTAGTGCCTACATCAGTATGACTACCATGCATATGACTACCATGTATTTCTCCAAGAGGCTCTCCTGCCATTCTCAGGAGGGTGCCATATATAATCATGCCAAGACTGCCCAAAACTCAATAGTAAAAAGAGGTGACACTGTCCCTACCGTTGGGATAATTGACAATACAACCAACCATCGCCGTCTGTGCCTCCTGGAAGCCCTTCACGTCGAGAGAGAGAAGCCCAGTCTAAATACCACACAGGAGACCTTCTTCCTCCCAATGTCAGCACAAAGGACAATACCCACCAGCATCACTGGTGAGCTAACAAATCAGGAGTGCCCACCTGCAGGCATCGATCCTCCCAGTACCATTACCCTCTCCCCCACATACTCCAATGCTCACACACAAGATAAGGCGCAGCCATCTCTGTCTGGGAGAAGGCTTCGGTCAGGGATGATAATCTCCTAGTGACCAATGAGAATTCAGCACTGCCTCGACCACGACATTGGCCCCCTATATATTCCTCTGCACACACCCCTTGTTTCCAGATTCGTTTTACCCATCCAGAAGATGACCAAAGGGCTGGTCAAAACCTGTCGATAAGTGAAACTCCAAAATAAACACAGAAGTATGTACCCAGAATCCATATGCTGGTGAAAACGACAAAAGAAACTCTGAAAGGATCTGCTGGCAAGTCTACAGACTTACCACACCATTTTTTCATTACCCTGCACTTTTATAGAGAATAAAAATGCTATATACACACTGTTTATACATGAACACTGGCCAGTTGTAGACCAATATTAGCATGCAAGAAAAGTGAGTCATAAGAAAAATTGAGAAGACTCAATATAGGACTAATATGCATGCTGCAGCCATCCTTTTTAAGAAGACATATTATTATTATCATTATAATTATTATTATTATTATTATTATTATTATTATTATTGTTGTTGTTGCTGTTGTTGTTGTTATTATTAATCATTATTATTACTATTAACCCTTAAACACCTACTGGACGTATCATATGTCGACTAAAATTGTCTGTTGGGTGCCAAGTGGACGTACCGTACGTCGACTACAAAAAATTTTAACCTTCGGTCAACTTTGACTCGACCGAAATGGTCGAAAAACGCAATTGTAAGCTAAAACTCTTACATTCTAGTACTATTCAATCATGAACCTTCATTTTGCAACAAATTGGAAGTCTCTAGCACAATATTTCGATTTATGGTGAATTTTTTAAAAAAAACTTTTTCCTTACGCCGGTGGGGTAACTCGGCCGAAAATGTCAGAAATTTTTTCGTCATTTTGTCGTAATTTTTGCACTGTTTTATATTAGCCGTTATATAAAGTTTTATATATGAAAATTTTTGCAATTTCATGTAAAATACAGCAAAATACAACCCATGGTTGTAGCTTTTATCAGTTTGGAAATATTTCCATATAAACCACGATAACTGCCAAAATTTCAACCTTCGGTCAACTTTGACTTCGACCGAAATGGTCAAAAAACGCAATTGTAGCTAAAACTTTTACATTCTAGTAATATTCAATCATTTACCTTCATTTTGCAACAAATTGGAAGTCTCTAGCACAATATTTCGATTTATGGTGAAGTTTTGAAAAAAACTTTTTCCTTACGTCCGCGCCAGAAATTCTTTCGTCACATTGTCGTAATGTTTGCACCGTTTTATATTAGTCGTTACATAAAGTTTTATATATGGAAATGTGTGCAATTTCATGTAGAATACAACAGAAAATAACTCATGGTTGTAGCTTTTATCAGTTTTGAAATATTTTCATATAAATCACGATAACTGCCAATATTTCAACCTTCGGTCAACTTTAACTCGACCGAAATGGTAAAAAAACGCAATTATACGCTAAAACTCTTACATTCTAGTAATATTCAATCATGTACCTTCATTTTGCAACAAACTGGAAGTCTCTAGCACAATATTTCCATTTATGGTGAATTTCTAAAAAAAAAAAAAAAACTTTTTCCTCAAGTCTGTGCGCGGTAACTCGGCAGGACATCTCAGAAATTCTTTCGTCATGTTGTCGTAATGTTTGCATCGTTTTACATTAGTCGTTACATAAACTTTTATATATGAAAATGTGTGCAATTTCATGTAGAATACAACAGAAAATAGCTCATGGTTGTAGCTTTTATCAGTTTTGGAATATTTTTACATAAATCACGATAACTGCCAAAATTTCAACCTTCAGTCAACTTTAACTTGACCGAAATGGTTGAAAAACGCAATTGTAAGCTAAAACTCTTACATTCTAGTAATATTCAATCATTTACCTTCATTTTGCAATAAATTGGAAGTCTCTAGCACAATATTTCGATTTATGGTGAATTTTTTAAAAACATTTTCCTTACGTCCGCGCGTGTAACTCGGCCGAACATCTCAGAAATTCTTTAAATCACGTTGTCGTAATATTTGCACCGTTTATATTAGTCGTTACATAAAGTTTTTATATGAAAATGTGCGCAATTTCATGTACAATACAACAAAAAATAACTCATGGTTGTAGCTTTTATCAGGTTTGAAATATTTTCATATAAATCACAATAAATAGAAAAAATTCGACTTTCGGTCAACTTTAACTCAACTGAAATGGTCAAAAACTGCAATTGTAAGCTAAAAAACTTACAGTCTAGTAATATTCAATCAATTAGCTTCATTTTTCAACACACGGGAAGTCTCTAGCACAATATTTCGATTTATGGTGAATTTTTGAAAAAAACATTTTTTTACATCCGCTCATTACGAATTCATGCACCATTTTGTGATAATATTTTCTCTGTGTTGCTTTGATCGTTTTACAATCTGTTATATACCAAAATCATCGCAATTTAGTGTACAATACAACTAAAAAAAAGTAACTCATTAGCTTTAACCGTTTTGCTTACGGCGCGATTTGTATACAATTATATATGAGTTTTTTTTCGCTGTCATATATTCCAATATTTATATATGATAATGACATTTTTTTTTCATTTCTGATGGTTACATACTAAACTTCAGGCAATGAGAAAAAAGGAGCCAAAAATGAATTCTTAATCTTAAAAACTAAGCGTGCTGTGATTTTTTGAAAAAAACTTTTTTTCCGCTTCGGCGCTAGCTCCCGAACGCCGCCGGCATACGGGAGACGTTTTTGTAAATAGAAGCTCGGCGTTTAAGGGTTAATATATATATATTTTTTTGGTCTATCACAGTCTCCTATTCGACTGGGTGGTTTTAATAGTGTGGGGTTCCGGGTTGCATCCTGCCTCAAGAGTCCATCACTTTTCTCACTATGTGCGCTGTTTCTTATAGCACACTTTTCTGCATGAGTCCTGGAGCTACTTCGGTATCTAGTTTTTCCAGATTCCTTTTCAGGGATCTTGGGATCGTGCCTAGTGTTCCTATGATTATGGGTACAATTTCCATTGGCATATTCCATATCCTTCTTATTTCGATTTTCAGGTCTTGATACTTATCAATTTTTTCTCTCTCCTTCTCATCTACTCTGGTGTCCCATAGTACTGCAACATGTATTAGTGATACTTTCTTCTTGATTTTGTCAATCAATGTCATGTCTGGTCTATTGGCATGCAACACCTATCTGTTCTGACACCACAGTCCCAGAGGATCTTTGCCTGATTGTTTTCTATCACTCCCTCAGGCTGGTGTTCATACCACTTATTACTGCAAGCTAGCTGGTGTTTCTTGCACAGGCTCCAGTGGAGGGCTTTTGCTACTGATCATGCCTCTTTTTGTGCTGGTTCTGTGCAAGTGTCGGACATTTGCTTGCTATGTGGTTTATGGTCTCGTCTTTCATGTTGCACTTCTTGCATATGGGTGAGATGTTATTTCCATCTACTGTTCTTCGGACATATCTGGTTCTTAGGGCCTGATCTTGTGCCGCCATTAGCATGCCTTTTGTTTCCTTCTTGAGTTTCCCCCTCTTTAGCCATTGCCATGTTTCATCGCTGGCCAGTTCTTTTGTCTGTCTCATGTACTGTCTGTGCATTGGTTTGTTGTGCCATTCCTCTGTTCTGTTTTTCATTTTCCTGTCTGTATATTTCTGGGTCTTTGTCTACTTTCATCAGTCTTTCTTCTCTTGCATTCCTTAGCCACTCGTCTTCACTGGTTTTCAGATATTGCCCCAGTGCTCTGCTCTCAATGTTGACGCAGTCCTCTATGCTTAGTAGCCTTCTCTCCCTTCCTTTCGTGTTATGTATAGTCTGTCAGTGTTCGCTTTTGGGTGTAGTGCTTTGTGTATTGTTATGTGTTTTCTAGTTTTCTGGTCTATGCTGTGGAGTTCAGCCTTCGTCCACTCCATTACTCCAGCACTGTATCTGATTACTAGTACTGCCCATGTGTTTAGGACTTTTGTCATGTTTCCGGCGTTGTTTTGACTTGAGTATCACCTTAAGTCTTTGCATATATTCTTTCCTGATTGTGTCCTTCATCTCTTGGTGTTTTATATCCTCTCCCTCTATTATTCCCATGTATTTGTATCCTGTCTCATCTATGTTTGATGCTATTCCCATCTAGTAGCTTTATCCCTTCAGTCCTGTTACTTTGTCTTTTTGTATGTTGACCAAGGCACATTTTTCTCTCCAGTATCAAACAACAAACATGCGACATGGCTTCAGGAAATCAAAGGCAGAAGAAATGGGAGAATAAAACAAAGATTCACCAAAATCATGACAGACACAAACACCAACTAAAGAAAATGCCCAACTGGAAAGCTCAGGTCCCAATGAAGTCCATGGATACTGGCTCAAAAACTTCACGGTCCTACACCCACGATAGCAGAACAACTCCAGCATTGTATCACAAACCACCATGCGCCCAAATTGACGATCACAGTGAGAACATCCTAAGTACAGAAAGACAAGAACAAGGGAAATATAGCAAGTAACTACAGGCCTATCACCTGCCTACCAATAATGTGGAAGCTACTAACAGGTATCATCAGTGAAAGGCTATACAACTACCGAGAGGATACAAACAGCATCCCCCACCAACAGAAAGGCTGCAGAAGGAAGTGTAGGGGCACAAAAGACCAGCTCCTAATAGACAAAATGGTAATGAAGAATAGTAAGAGAAGGAGAACCAACCTAAGCATGGCATGGATTGACTACAAGAAAGCCTTCGACATGATACCACACACATGGCTAATAGAATGCCTAAAAATATATGGGGCAGAGGAAAACGCCATCAGCTTCCTTAAAAATACGATGCACAACTGGAAAACAGTACTTACAAGCTCTGGGATAAGACGAGCAGAGGTTAATATCAGGAGAGGGATCTTTCAAGGCAACTCACTGTACCCACTAACCTTTGTAGTAGCCATGATTCCGATGACAAAAGTACTGCAGAAGATGGATGCTGGGTGCCAACTCAAGAAAGGAGGCAACAGAATTAACCATCTGATGTTTATGGACGACATCAAGCTGTATGGTAAGAGCATCAAGGAAATAGACACCCTAATCCAGACTGTAAGGATTGTATCTGGGGACATCAGGATGGAGTTTGGAATAGAAAAATGCACCTTGGTCAACATACAAAAAGGCAAAGTAACAAGGAGTTCCACAGGGTAGTGACCTTGGGTCCACTGTTATTTTAGTGTATACAAATTATATGGTTGTTGGCCTGGAAAACAAGATTGTTCAGTATGCCAATGATGCAACACTTATGGGTGTAGTAAAGTCTCCACTTATGAGAAATGAAGCTGCCCTCAACCTCAATCAGGACATGGACCACATCAGTGAATGGTGTACTTGGTGAGGTATGAGGCTGAACTCCAGTAAAATGAAAACACTATTGATTAGCAGATCTCATACAGATTTTCCACCTCATTCAACCCTTCAGGTGGAAGGGACTTTGCTGAATGAGTCTGAAGCTTTAACTATTCTAGGTGTAACTTTTGATTTGCATCTTACTTTTGAGAAAGATCTAATGAAAGCTTCAGTAAATGCCACAAGAAAGTTAGGTTTTGTTTGTAAGGCCTCATTGATTCATAATAGTGATAAAATCAATGCAACCTCTTTTAGGTTATTTGTGCTTTCTTTACTACAATGCTGTTCTCTGGTGTGGATGTCTGCTTCTGCCAGACTTGTCTCATAGATAAAGTGGTTCGTGGTGGTTGGTTTCTGTTACCTGATATGACTTGGACCATTGACGGATGATTTCTTGTGTATTTTAACAGAGATCTCTCACTTTCACAATTGATCCTTCATCTCCTTTTCTTGCCAAGAGCAACCAGATTCACTGAACAGCAGCACCAATATGCACTAAATGTGCCTTCCTGTTTGTTAAACTTCTCAGTTCCAGAGGTCCTTTATTTCTCACGTTTGGACTGTGGAACAGCCTTACAGAGGATGTCATGCAACTGGAATTTTAGAAGTTCTAGCGAACATGAAATGCATTACTACCCTAATACAACTTTCCTTGTATTTTAATATTTACTTACATTTTTATTTATCAGTTTGTCAGTGTATCTGTTTTTCAAATAGCTGATCAATGAGACCTGACCCAAGAGTTCTTGAGGTGAAATTTAACTGTCATTCTTAGAAAGGCCACGTTAACAAACTTCACTAAAGAGACTAGGTGACCCAAAAGAAGTTAGCCCTTCCTTGGCTCAGAGCTTTTAAGGGGTAGGATTATCTCAGCAGTGATAGGAAATGTCTGCTGTCTCTCTGTCTGAAGAGCTCAAAAAGAATGAGTTGGTCTTCACCCCTAGATAAACAACTAACTGAATTGGAAGAAGCATAGACTTGTCAATATTGATCAGAATGCCCAGCATTCACCCTCAAGATCACCTGAAATGAGTTTGTGAGAACTAACTGTCACCCAAGTTTAGGAATACTCAGATTCTAGCCGATGACTCCCTCCTGCTAAAAGAGCCAAAGCATGTGAGAATATGTGTGGCTCTATACTCAGACCAACACACAAGGCTTTGAACTGGAAGACCTTCTCTTTAAAGACAAAGCACAGAAACTTCCTTGACAGCAGAATGACCAGGACAAGGAAGTATGCATTCTGCATATCAACAGAAAACATCCCATCACCCTTTCAAAAGGCTGCTAAAACCAAACTGAATGATTTCACAGAAAAGGGAGGAAATGAACAAACTTGTAGAAACTGGAAAGGTCTAACACTAATGTTTACTTATTTATTTATTTATTTATTAATAATTATTATTATTATTATTATTGTTTATTCCCAACCAGGCACAGTAAACAACCAGATATGCTGAGAACAGTATACAAACTTCTGCCCCACTATCAGGTCAAAGTACCTTACTGATTTGAGAGCTCTTTGCTTCCATGGGGCAAGCAACTTGAAAATAACTTGCACCTTGAATGGCAGAAAACTGAAACTCTGACATCTTATCTGTGTCATAACACAGCTCTAAGCAGGTTCATAAAATATGGAAACCAAAACAGTGGCATTCTGAGAACCAGCTTCAAGGGACAAACTTTTGAGATTGCTGCAAATGCACCTTAATAGAATCAGATAGCTTTACCTGTTAAAGCAAGTTAGAAGTTAAAGAAGCATTCAAAAGAACACTGATCAACATGTTATCTCTAACAAAAAGGAAAGGGTAAAGTGAATCAATGCAAACTATGAAACGCTTAAAAAAACCAAAGGAGAATAATACGAATCTGGGCTAGAATCCATCAAGACTAAAGGAAGACCCAAGATGGCAGGCAATAAAGTCACAGACTCAGACAGTGAGGCAATGGTTGCTTGAGACAGTAACATATCTGAGACTGCCAACAATGATGTCATGGGCTGCCAGTGGGAAGCACCAGATGGCTGGAAGGGAGACAGCTGGATGGGAGAAAGGAGGAGGTTCTTGCATGATGTCACTGTTGAAGCCAAACTATCTGCCTTGCACCTCAGTAACAAATCCCAAAAGGGATGAAAGTTTCGACTCTACTGAGTCACTAGCAAGAGCTGTCTGCACAACACAGAAGTGGCGCCAAAGGTAGGGCCACAAGTACAAATAGGTACAGAGGAATAAAAGGCGACAGAGCGAAAACTGAGCACAAGGGAAAGAATTAATGCTGGAAATGAGGGAATAAAAGATGTTACAGGGCAGGTAAATGATTGAACAACAGAATTACTGACTCACAGCTCAGAAACTACCAAAGTAACTGGCCTATAGACCCTAGATAACTCAACAGGATCATAAACACCACTGTGACTCTTGTCAAATGATGATAATGCTAGTCACTTAACATGAGCACTAACCTCTCCTGAATAAATCTTTCGGAGAATAAGTCAGTAATGAGAAAGTAGATGGCTGAGAGAGAGGTGGCGTAGGGCACAAACCTATGGGGGGGGGACACAATCCTTACCCATCATATACTTGATCAAATGCCTAACTGACGACAGAAGTAAACCCGTATCTTTAAGTTTAAATATCCATTTCTCCTGAACCATACACAGAGCACTAGAAAATGGAGACGGAGTGAAAGAAGAAGATAGAATGGATATAGAAGATTTATTTCCAGGCCTGATTGTCTTTTGGTACCTCACAAAATGATTCATTTTGCATCAGACCACACCTTATTTTCTCCACTAAGAAGAAAATATAAATAAAATCACAATCATTACCCCTACCAGTAACACCCATGTGACCATCATACTCAACACAATACATTCAGTTTACACAAAACTCATTTGTACAGAACCTCATGCTCTTATCTCTACTTGCTGTAGATGACATAATGCAAAACAGAAAACAAGCACAATACCTTAAAAGGAGAAAAATCTCCTGTACAAGGACAGAGCAGGAAGAATTCTGACAAAAATGTAAACATTTCAACACCATCACATCAGCCGAGCATTTTTCTTTTCTTCTGAAAGCTGATCGCACCTAATAGCACGAAGATGTAAGCTAACTTTAAGAGTAAGTGAGACTCCTCCCAAATAATTAAACCAATATTCTAGCTTGAAATGTAACCTTACAGAGTGATATAAGGAAAATGCCACCCAGAGTATACACAACAGGCGAGAGATAAGTGGTCTGGGATAGGCCTGTTTTGAGAAGTGAACAAATCTCAAACAGTTAACAGGCTCCCAGTAAATCATTGTGTCCTCACGACATTATTAACATGTGATCCCAATGTACAGCATATATTTCGAAAAAAATTCTGTATTCTATTAAACCAGTATAGTGCTCTTTATTTGTAAAATTTGCATATTTTACAAAAAAAATGCATGGGGCAGCATTAACAGTCTTTAAACAGATTACTCTGACATTTATAAAGCACTGATTACTCTGGCAAAATTTTGTTAGTTTATTGTTAACAATGTTTGTTTACTATCAATCTATTTTATGTAGTGATAATGTTAATTTGCAAATTCTGTGCTGTACAGTAACAGATTTCTCACTGCTTATGTACATTTTAGCTTGGGTTTGAACCCTTACATTGTCACACCTTGTTGTCTAATAGTGTTCAGTTTGTTTCACATTATCATTAGTATTGTATACCAAGTAAGATGATGTGTTTACCTGTGGTAACAAAATTTATTATGAATATTTAGATCTGAATATTGATCTGTTAAACTAAATTGTTATTTTTGATATGTGACAATACTGCATGCAAGTATTATTGTGAAAAATGCACAATGCATTATCAAATTATATTTGATTTAAGACTGATTCCATATTTTCTACCATTACAGTAGCCTAATCATTTGTTATTTTATTTTAATGGCTTACAAACTTGAAACAATGCCCACATCAGCAGTATCATATGAAATTAAGTCTGAAGACATTTTTACAAAGCAGATTCAAAATTTGACTATAATTGTATCTCTGATATTATAAAAAGATGAACTGAATATAATATTCCTTATTTTAATGTAATACAGATACAGGCAGTCACCGAGTTACGATAGACCCGACTTGAACCGATCAGATCTTACAACACTAAGAATTCTTCACTTTTTTTATTTTTAGTTTTTTTTAAGTTTTTAAAAGTTTAGTTTTTAAAAGAAAACTATTGTGCTCGCTTTGTCTCTCTGTCTATCTGAACTTTTTTCTGTCTGCCCTCAGATCTTAAAAACTACTGTACAGTACTAAGATTAGAGGGCTGCAATTGGTATGCTGATCATCCACTCTCCAATCACCAAACATACTAAATTGCAGCCCTCTAGCCTCATTAGTTTTTATTCTATTTAAGGTTAAAGTTAGCCATTATCGTGCTTCTAACAACGATATAGGATAGGCCACCATTGGGCCGTGGTTAAAGTTTCATAGGCCGCGGCTCATACAGCATTATACCGAGACTACTCAAAGATAGATCTATTTTCGGTGGCCTTGATTATACGCTGTAGTGGCTGTACAGAAAACTCGACTGCCAAAGAAACTTTGGCGCATTTTTTACCTGTTTACTGTTGAGAACTGTACTGTATTTATTGCTAATTATAATTTTTATAATTTTATCTCATGCATTTAGATTGTGTGTACTGTATTGTCATTTTTATCATTTTATCTCATGTATCTAGACTGTGTGAACTGAAATAAAGAATACAGTATTATTATTACTATTATTATTATTATTATTATTATTAAGATCCCACTTACACCAAAATTTGACCTACAACAAGCCATAGGAACAGATCTCCATCGTAACTTGGGGAATGCCTTTATAAATTACATGTTAATAATATCTTACAATTTGATAGTTAGAAAATGCTTGTTCATACTCAGTCACACAGACTTTTTTTACAACCTTTTTAAATATTAATAAGTTGTGGGGCCTTAATATTTTTGTCAACTAGTAAAAGTCTTTGACAGTGTCTCTTACAAGAATTTTACTGCTAAGGTGGACACTGCCTAATAACTTCACACACACTGACATATGTTTAAACTACAATGTAACAGAAACTCAAAAAGAAGATAACATTAAAAATAAATACAAAAATGATCAAAAGCTAATAAAACTCAACAATTGCACTACACTTAGCAAAAAATAACAAAAACACACACATTGCTGTTTTCTAATGATACTTACTTTGTATAATGCAATAAATTCATTAATATCCCTGAAGAAGTCTTCCTGGGGATATTTGCTAACTTCAAAGGTAAATAGTTCAGACACCCTGGTATACTTTTGAACCATAATATCAAACTCAGCTTCCAGAAGTGCTACATCCTCTTCAGCAGCTCTATGAAACTCTTCAAACTTTTCCTTAAACCTGTTAAAATCCAACAAATAATCTTTCATCAGGGGATGAACTAATGCATTAAGTAAAATGTACAGCAACTCAAATAAAAAATTTTGCATACCTACTGAGGCCAGCATACATACAGTTAAGCTTCCTAAGTGCCACACATGTTTATGCAATCTTGATACATACTATCAAACATACATTCATAACTTGGTTAACAGACCTGATCTGTTCCAGGAGGCTGTCTTTTAACCAAAATTTCCTTGAGCTGAGAGAATTTTTCCCATAAGAAATAACAGAAACCGGATTACTCCATTCCAGACCTCCAAAAACAACAAATAAAAGCATAACTTGAACTTTACAAACCTTGCATGCAAAAATAAAAAAAAACCATGGTAAATACATAAAATAATTATAAATCTGTTCTCAATTTATCTGTAATTGGGAGAATTGATGGGATATGTGGTAAGTGGTGTGGAAGGCGAAGAGACAAGATGTCATTGTTTGGAAGGGGAGTCCGCTTCCATAAATATAGCTGGCAACTGTATTTCTGGGGTTATCTCTCTTTTCTGCCTCTTTCTACTGTGTTCTCCTTGAGACTCTCTGTGTTTCTGTCTCACTAAAAAACCTATCCAATAATGTTTGCTTATGCCTGCATTTTAAAATGTCTCTAAAGTGAGATAGCAGGTTTATAACATAGTGATGTTTTTTCATGGAAACTTTGCACTTTCCCCAAATATGCACATATTTCTTTTATTAATGAATGTGGGACATCCATTCCCTCCTCCCTCTAAAGGTACTGTAGTTCTTCTGTGGTGAGCTCTGCTTTGTGCTCCACCACATCATCACTCACCTCCAAGCCCGTGGACATGCCCGAGACACAATATTCTCCGCAACAGGCTCAAGCTCAAAGCCTTCAAAGTCACTTTCTGCCATAACCTCTGGCCATAACTTCCTCTTAGAGTTCATGGTCCTGTATGAGACATCCCCCCTAGACTTTGTCTATGAGGGTGTTAGGGTCAGTTCTTTATCAGAAGTCACTTCACAGCACCTCTGGAATGGTGCTTTGGTAGTTTCTTAAATTTATAGATGAACTGCTGGCCCAAGGGCTGGATGAGAGGAGGCACATTAGGGGGTAAGAGCTTTACTGTTGTAAAGTTAAACCCCTGCAGCAAGTTGGCCTCCAAGCCTGGAGGTTGAGTAGGAGCACTGTCCAGCACAAGAGGGGCCTTCAGAGGCAACTGTTTCTCCTCAAGGTATTTCTTGATCATAAGGCCATTTCATTCACCCACTAAGTAAAAAAATTGCTAGATTACCCAAGCCTTACTGTTAGCCCATTACATCAAATTTACTTTTCATTACATTCTTTTTCTTGGAAACCCTTAAGTTTTCAAAGTGGTAGACAAGAAAGGCTTTAGTTTTAGGTCTTCACTTGCATTCCCACAGAGCAAAAGTTAGCTGTCCTTCATTGGGTTGTGCCCTAGCATTCAATTCACCTCTTGATTGACATAGGCCCTGATTGGAATTTTCTTTCATAACAGGCCCATCTTATCACAACTGAACACTTGTTGGAACACAAAACCTTCCACCTTTACATAATGACTACAGTCTTGCACATACTCTTCAGCAGCATTCTGTCAGAACTGGCAGCCTCCCTGTGCCTCACCACACTGTGTATGCCATTTCTTTGTCTTGAACTTCTCAAACCAAGCATGACTGGCTTTGATCTCTTGAGTGCTACATGTATCAACACCCTTTCCAAGGGTGGTTTTCATGAGATCAGCACGTAACCCTCCTGTCTTTTCACATAAGATGCTCACGTAAGATGGCCTTAGAAACATCATCACTGCATTTCATTTATCCAAATTAATAACAATTTCTCAATCTCTTCAATTGTCTGCAACCTTTGTTTTGTAAGACATTTCATTCCCTTAACAACATCAGCTTTGATGATTTCTTCCACATTTATGTGTTATTTACTTCTGAATCTCTATACATTTTCTCTTCTTTGCTTTGCTGACATCTCCAGCCTTCTTAGGGGACATGATGACTTACATACAGTACAATTACTTTCCACTAGAATAACAAAAACACACAAAAACACAGACAGTTTAACAGAGAAGTGAAATCAGCAAAACTCACTCATGGACAGAACCCTTTTCTTTGTCTCAACCAGGAAATGCACATATGTAATGTGCTTCATCTCTAAAGTCTGCTAATGAAGTGGATATTTCCTTGGACATAACATCCTTTAAACAAATTGTCTGTTAATCACAACTTCTATTAAATAAGATAGGACTGTACGTGTGTGTCGGTGATAAACAACCTCTCCCTTCTCTAGTAAGGTACAAGTTTTAGAAGTGACTAAAACTTCTTTAACCCTTAAGGGACAGGCTAAATATATATCAAACACACCTGCAGACCGGGCAAAACTTTAAGGTTGGCCAATTTCAGAAAAAACACATCAATGGAAAGAGGAAGATATGCAAGCGCACATGATGTAAGAAAAAAAATTCTAAAAATTTTTCCCTGCCTTCCACGGGAAGTTGAAAGTGACTATTTACAGCCCTGTGTGGGGCCACTTTTACAAGACACTTGCAAAAATATGTTAATTTTACAAAGTTATGCATGTTTTTTCTAATAATTTACATTATTTTACTTTGTAAAATTATAATTACAGCTCACACAATATCATAACAGATAAGAAATAAATCAGTAACAAATTCTGAGTACTGTAAATTTGTTGTGAAATATTTATGAGAATTTACTGAGATGGGAAGATGTATTAACTTTTTTTTTGAGGTTTTGTGAAGTAGACATGTTTTTTCTAATATTTCTTTGCACTTTTCTTTGCAAAATTACAATTATAGCTGACATACTATCATAAAAGTTAACTAAAATCAACAGCAATCCCTGGGTATAGTTATGAGCAAATAAATAAAAAGATGTCCTGGAGCTGCAGTGAGGCAGTTCACTCCCCTCTGAAATCTCAAGGCATACTGATCGATGTCTCTCCCAAGCTGAGTTAAATAGTTGCCATAAGTCGTTTATGGCCCATTGAAGTGTTATGAACATTTTTCCTGCTAAATTCATCCAAACAGAATGGCGAGTAATATTAATACTCATATGAGGATTCCCGTCCATCACCCAAAACCTGTCCATTAAGAGTTAGTATATTCCACTAATTACAAAGAACTCCTGCTTTTCCCATCATTTAAATGCATAAAAATCTTAATATTAACCAAAATTTTCTTTCTGGGATTGAGTCAAGTGGGCTATTCATCAAATAGCCAAAGGATTCAATGAAGATCAGCCAGCATTACTTCAATATCAAACTTTTTGATGTAAAGAATGCCATAATCATAACTTCAGTCTAAGCTACTCTGTCCTCATGTTACCAGGCTCACTACTTCAAGAAGCCATAATATTAATCCTTAAACGCCGACTGGATGTATCGTACGTCGACTAAAATTGTCTGTCGGGTGCCGAGTGGATGTACCGTACGTCAACTACAAAAAATTTCAACCTTCGGTCAACTTTGACTCGACCAAAATGGTAAAAAAACGCAATTGTAAGCTAAAACTCTTACATTCTAGTAATATTCAATCATTTACCTTCATTTTGCAACAAATTGGAAGTCTCTAGCACAATATTTCGAATTATGGTGAATTTTTAAAAAAAATTTTTTCCTTACGTCCGCTCGGTAACTCGGCCGAACATCTCAGAAATTCTTTTGTCACTTTGTCGTAATGTTTGCACCATTTTATATTAGTCATTACATAAAGTTTTATATATGAGAATGTGCGCAATTTCATGTAGAATACATCAAAAAATAACTCATGGTTGTAGCTTTTATCAGTTTTGAAATATTTTCATATAAATCACGATAAATAGAAAAAATTCGACCTTCGGTCAAATTTAATTCGACCGAAATGGTCGAAAACTGTAATTGTAAGCTAAAACACTTATAGCCTAGTAATACTCAATCAATTACCTTCATTTTGCAACAAACAGGAAGTCTCTAGCACAATATTTCGATTTATGGTGAATTTTTGAAAAAAAAAAAAAAATTTTTACATCCGAGCGTTACGAATTCATGCATCATTTTGTGATATTATTTTCTCTGTGTTGCTTTGATCATTTTACGATTTGTTATATACCAAAATCATCGCAATTTAGTGTACAATACAAAGAAAAAAAATAACTCATTAGCTTTAACCGTTTTGCTCACAGCGCGATTTGCATACAATTATATATGAAATTTTTTTTGAGCTGTCATATATTTCAATATTTATATATGATAATTATATTCTTTCATTTCTGATGGCTGCATACTAAACTTCAGGCAATGTCAAAAAAAGGAGCCAAAAATGAACTCTTAAATAAGGCTATTGAAGACTCCCTTTCGATTCTTTCAAAAAAAGGCTTTATTTAAGAAACACATCTCATTATAACAGAGGGCAGTTTTATGACAATAATATTCTTAGAAATAGAATATGAAAATATTAAGACAATGTGATGCCGCTTTCCTCACGTGCTGCCACATCTGCATTTACCCTAAGGCAATGGTAAGGAAGAAACAATTACAGTTTTAGGTTGGTAGCCTTGGATTAACCCATTTCATGAAAGGACCTCTAGGTCAACACAAGGAACAATGGATATCTCCCCAAAAAGAAGCATCAACCCTCAAACAAATGAATAATAAATTAATGAGCTCTTTAATGAGAGAGAGAGAGAGAGAGAGAGAGAGAGAGAGAGAGAGAGAGAGAGAGAGAGAGAGAGAGAGAGAGAGAGAGAGAGAGAGAGAGAGAGAGAGAGAGAGAGAGAGAGAGAGAGAGAGAGAGAGAGAGAGAGAGAGAGAGAGAGAGAGAGAGAGAGAGAGAGAGAGCATTTCCAATGCACAAAGATTATTTTTCAAATGACATTTCCAACCGTGAAACAACCTCGACAATACATGAAATGCAAGAAAAAAACAGATATGAAAGAAAAACTCTACTGATTAAAAGAAGACAAGCTTTTCTAATAATTAATGGAAGTGATAGGAAAAAACACAGCAGTCCAAAATTATGAACTGACATTTAAAAGAGGGAGAGAGTTACCTGGTGATAGTTAACATTTAAATTTCATTTAATTTATGATCATATATTCATTTATAATAATGTTTCTAAAAGAAGAATTAGCACTAAACACGTTGCTTACAAGAGAAACAAAACCAGGAAATACCAAAGATTATTATAACAGGTCAAGGTCTTAGGAAGGAAAGGGTATCCACAATCCACGAGTAGCTTAGAAACGGAGATATGTTAGCACTGTAAAGCGATTGGGGAGCCCCCTTTTGACCAAGTATGCTAGGGAGACTATAACTCCTGACACCTTTCCAACACCAGCCAGTAAGAGACAAAACCAAACAGTTGTGATTCCAGTGGAGAGGATTCAATACCACTTCCGTCTCCATTCCCACTGATGATATGCTTCCAGAGCATGAAATGGCAATTGCTGCCCTCTAGCCCTGTCAGAGAGTAGGGTTAAGCCTTTGTACTGGAGTATCTGAAGGCCTTACCACTATTGCCAATGATTAAGATGGATAAAATAATGGAACTATGCAGTCTGCTTGGAATATCTTCTATCCCTGCCTCTCAAAAGTCCAGTGAAGGAAATTACTAATTTCTTCTGGGAAAATTTGTCGCTCTTTCCAATCTGAAGAAGTCAACAAACAGGAAAAATTCACTTAAACATGGAGGGGTTTTCTGCAGAGGCAACATCCTTCAATAATAGTATGCACTTTTTGCAACCAAGGCCCAGTCCAGCCAATTTTCAGTGGCCAGAAACCTTATTCAGGGGCATTATATTGGGTCTGCTTTGGAAGCTGTAAAAGTCACAGAAGGATCAAGGCCTTTGTATGCAAATGTGGGTTTTGTCACTGGGTAGAATATCAGTCCTCTGAAAAAGTGTCCAACTTCCAGTCTGGCTTGGGCTAGGCATAACCCTTGTAAGCACCCTTCCACCATAAGCTCAATGATGTCCACAAACAATCTGCATTGGTGTTGGTGATGTGAAGTCCTGAGGATAGGAGAGCATCTTCTACCTGTCAGATCTGTCTTAAGCACAGCTGCCAAGACCAGCTTCCCTAGCATCTTCCATCTCTACAGACTGAAGATGCTACAGAGCCAGTCAAAGGCACAGCCAAAGGAGGCATATCTTGGAAAGCCATCAGAGATTGCATCATCTCTGTCTTCATCTCTCGCACTTTTAAAATCCATATCTAACCTTATGGATCAGAATTCGGCCTTTCTATCAATAACATATCAGCAAAAAGAGATCTCTACCCATGGTTACATTAAATCTCTAAATTTAGGAGAGGGGAAGTTAAATTTTCTATCACACTTGGAACTCGTTTGACTAAAAAAAAAATCCAACTGAAAATAAATAATAATGAAAAAATATTTTTCATCTGAAGAGGAATTGTTCTGAGGCAAATGGGTAGAGGATGACCAATGGGAGAAGTGTTTGCATTTCAGGGACTGTGCTTGAAATGTAACTATACTCGACGCATTTTAAGAATATCACTCAGCCACGCCCCCTTCCCCTGGCACCATAGATAATGCATGACATTGTAGTATCACATTTTTGGACAATATCAGTTCCTACTTGGCTATGACACTGATAACATTGAAAGGTCGTTATTTCAACAACTAAAGGAGGGTCTAGAACCTGTAAATTGGTACTTATTTTTGTACAACTATTCTATCAACATACTTTTGAAATTTTCCTCTTCATGACAACACAAACAGTACAGTAAACCCCCCATATTCACAGGGGATGCATATCACCCGCCCCCTTGTGAATAGCTAAAACCCGTGAATACTTAGAACCCTTCTATAAACACTTAGAACTGCCTATTTTGATAGTTCAAACACACAAAAAAACTAAAAATACTTATACAGGTATTATCCTACTTACGATGGGGTTAGGTTCCAAAAAAACCCATCATTTGTTGGAATAAATTTTCCAAAAAAACCCATCATTTGTTGGAATAAACGTATCTCGAATATAGCCTAGCCTACACTAGGGTATTCAGTACCATGTATACATATATGGTAGCCTAGCCTACACTATAAAGTATACTCTATACATAAACGGTATAGTAATTATTAATATCGGCTAATTATGGTGGTTCATGCAGAGTGACTTATGATAATTCAATACAAAGAGAAATTGAATAATAAACAAGAAATACTTAGCCTACACTATGATATATCATATACATATACAGTAGCCTAGCCTACATTATACTGTACAGTACTCTATATTCACATATCGTATTATACAAACAACAAAACAAATATGCATATTTTCCATGGATCTTTTAACATGTTATGCCTTAATTCACTTTATCCAATAATATTGTGTATGTTCTTATATTGCTTTGGTATTATAAACTGTGGTCATAGCAATCAATGTTTTGATTTGGAAATCGATTACGCGTTGTTTATTTCGCCAATATTTAACTCAGTTCAGAGCGCTTTTCTTGTTCTGGTTAGCGTAAATGAATCTCTAGATACTTTATTTATATGGGGGAAGGTTATTTTTCGTTATACGAAGTGTTTTTAAATCAAAATATAACTTAAATGCGTTTCGTTCTGAAATTAATTTAGCTTTTTTTTTATTAATAGATGACATTATTAGCCATTTAGGGGGCGTTTGTTTTGTGTAAAAAAAATCAAGATTCCATTCGCTATTTTCACTTGATTTTATAAAGTCCCTGCTGAGCAGGTTTTCTGTGATGACGACCCATTTTCTTTGCTTCGCCTAGGATCGCTGCTCCTGGGTAACGGGTCACACAAAATTCAGACATACCCAATCAAACAAACTGTTTATGTAAATATTTACTTGCTACCAAATTGTATGTTATGTGTTCCTTCTTTCAGGTATCAGAATGTATTCAACTCTGCTATTGCTCATTTGTGTAACTCAAAGTGCTTTTGTTTGTTGTATTTATTGTCAAATGTTATTGACCTCAGGTCACCCTTGTTCCCATTGTATTCCTTGGCCTGACGTCAGTCTGCCGCTATATAAACTGCCTGTGTCCACAATAAAATAGCAGTAACTTTATCCTGCTCATTTCTTTTGCACCTCTTAAAATTTCATCATAATACGAGCTTTACGTATTTATCGTTTATCGGTAGAAAAATAGCTTTATCAGTGTAAAAATAAAAGTAATGTGTTCTTTCATGCCCAATAGTTTTGATTAAAATACTTTCTCTCCCATTTTAATTATGATCGAGTTTCATCCATGTTGCCGATGCACGATAATTTATAGACATTAGCACCTTGAACATTGTTTTCTCAGCTTCAGCTACAACTTGCAGCTTAAATTTAGCAGTATATTTCCTTGCTGATCTTTTATCCATACCAAATAAGGGTATAATGTAAAAATATATCAGTCCTACTCTACTTAACGTCATTTGTACTATAACTACATTAGTTGTTTATTACTGTGTGATGGTTGAAATACAAGCAAAATGGCTGTTGTTATCCAATTCGGTGATAAGCAAAACAACGGTTTCTCGTTCTGTTGTTTATGGCTGTACGCATTTATGCTAGAGTATAACGTTACTAACAATATTTTTATCATTCTCTTTTACTATTTTAACCAGAAGATGGGATAAAAAGATGGAAGAAAAGAAGTTGGTCTATTGTAATTTGGTCTCTCTCACTGCCTGATTGTACGTTGCTGCCTGTGCCCGGGCGAAATTTTAAAATATTTTATAAATATTGTCATATTGGTATTAATTGCTTACCTCACTGCAAAATCGAATTATCGTAAGGTGAGTTATTGTAACTCAAGCACTACCTGAGTATTTTAAGTTTTATCACAAAAAGTGCATTTAGTCAAGAATTTTCAGCGAATAATGGGTATACAGTACGTTCCATTGAGAAATCCGCAAATAGGTGAGTCCGTGAATTGTGAAACCGCAAATATGGGGGGTTTACTGTAATTCTCTCTGTGTGTGCATCAATGACTGCTGCAACTCACTCATCCCAAGGGTAGGGGTGGTAACAGACGTCACCCTTCCCATCTCAATGCACGAGGGTCTCTGAATCTTCAACCGAGTACGGCAGCAGCTCATGACAAGGACAGTGCTGCCAGCCATTTGAGTAATATTGTGAAAGAGGGGAGGGGGTTAGGCTGGGGTGGCAGGGTGGGGTAGGGCGGATGTGGGCGTGTGCTTTAACTATAACCAGTTTACTGAAGGTCTGTTACCCTGTCAAGGGGTCACCATCCTGTACAACAAAAAATTTCACCAGTGAGAGGGGAAGGAAGTATCAGGGCAGGAATGCTCCTGGCCACCAAACCAATAACGTTACTAAAATCTTGCTGTTTCCTAGACTGCAGTCACTACAACTGCATATAGAAATAGCACTCTCCATATCAAAACAAGCATTCAGTGCTACAAAGATTCATCTTTCCTGCAGTTCTTTCCAGAATAACAGTATCACCTAATTACCAGAAAGGCAAAACCTCAAGTTAGCACTGACCTGAACAAAAACTAATGCTAGCACTTGACAACAAATAAATAACCAAAACTAACTACACATATAAGCGCACAAAAACTATTCGAACAAACCCAAAACAAAAAGTGAAGCAAAAAAGCTGGTAACTCTCTTCTTCACACAAATGAGAAAGCTGTTACTTACAGGAGACACATATTACTAACTGCAAACTACTGGGCTTTGCCCATACAAGCACAGTACTATTGGAAGACAGAAATTTCTTTCTTTCTTTTTAAAGGGAGTGAAGCATTTGGGACAATATTGTAACTGTGAAGAAAATGGCTGTTTACAAGCAAGAGGTTTGTGGTGAAACAAATACGTAATCCTTCAATTATCCAGATTAACAGAGTAACGGGGCTGTCAGATAATGGTGAAATCCAGATAAGGGCGAGTAAAAAAATCTAGGGGTGTTCTAGGGCAACTCCATACCTTCCTAACCTAGCCTTGTCAATACCACGTAACTGTAAACACTCAGTATCTTATAAACAACAACCATCACACTTTAAAGTGTAAATCATTATATTCGGTTTCTAGAGTCTTTGGGCTTCTAAGTAACCAGGAAGGAATCCCACCTGATTCAGGAGGGTAGCCTTCCGTAGTTATGAATCCAGTGGAAGCGGAAAGAGATAGCAAGGAGGTCCTATCATTTCATCAACTCAAGCATACCTCTCGCCGTGCCCAAGAAAAGGTCTTGGGTTTTCTCCAGTTTGCTTCAGTGACGGTTCTCCTTCTGAAGTCAAAGCTGGAGTTTATGACCGAGGTATGGCGGAGTCAGGGACGTGTCTCCCTGATTCCTCCTGCTTGAATAGTGGCCTCCGGCCTTGCACAACTATCAAGTGCTTACCGAAGTCAGTTCCTCTCCAGCTTTCCCCTCCGGCCTCAGTATTCCACACCGTCACCTCTCTGGGCGGGTGAGGTGGATATTTTTGGCCCAATGAAGTACATGGTACTTAGTCGGTCACGCCCGCAGTTCCATATCAACGCTTTGGAGGCGGTGACAGTCTTTCTGTCCTTGGGAAACTTCTTCCCCCAGAGGTTTCCTTTTAGGCTGGTTCTAAACAAAACAGCAATAGTGCGCTGCGTAAACAAGTGGTTTTGGACTCGAATTGCTTCGTTCAGGTTATGGTTCATTCTTCTCCATAACCAACAGACGCAGGTGCCTCTGTCTACCACCCTTCTCGTAGGGGTCCAAAAGGTCACTGCTTTTTCCCTATCCAGGGCCTCCCCCCTGGTGTCGGAATAGTCCTTAGACGGAGCGTCATTCAGGTAGTCTTGTGACCTTTTCCTGGACCTGGAAGTAGGTCTGTTTGCAACCCAATTCAGCCACAAACTATCAAGCTGTCCCGTCTGGTATAAACTCGGCCCAAGCGCCAGCCCCCTCAAACTCTGATGTCCTGGCTTTGTGGTCTTTGTGAATCTTACAGTTTAGGAGGAAACTGATATTGGTCCTGTTATTACTGTTTTCCTGAAATCAGTTAAGGGATCCTACTCTACTGCAGTATGGTTCTGCAGTTAAGTAACTAGCACTCTTCACATAGTTTTCGGTTACAGTACTGATGCGCCACATTGGCCTCGAGGAAAGTGTTTTGTTGGAACCAGACTCACAGGCTCTTAACTTTCATCCCTAAGGTCTGTGTTCGTCTAAGAACAGTACTCCGTCCACATTCGGTTTCCTGGTCTTTGAGTAATGTATCGGAGTTAGCTTCGTAACCAACAATCATCTTGTTCTTACCTTTCCTTGTTAAGGAAGTCCCAAAAATTTTTAATCAGCTTAGCTTCTAGTGTTAGTTTTCCTGTACTGTCTGCCCTGTCTGGCGGAACCAATCATTTTGGTTTCCCTTCATCAGGGGTAGCATTGTGAATTCCTCACCCTAACTTTCTATCTACAATTGAAGGTCCTCATTTTCGGTGGTCACCTTGGAAAGTACTCCCCTTTTACAAGGTCTGTTTCTGTGTCCAGTTTTCTTCTTGTAGGCTTTTTAGACAGGACTGCAATTTTGTCAGGTCCTCTCCTTTAAAAAAAAAGGGGGCACTGTCATTGGGTCTGCTATTAGGCAGGAAGTATTTTCTTAATACAAGCCTATTCAGGTGCTATTCTAAGCTCATGATCTTAGACGGTGACCACTTACATTATTTTCATTACATGAACTTAGAGGACCTTACTAATGTTCAGGGTGGAATTCTCCTAGTTTTCAACGTTTCTATTTAAGTCTTTAATAGCATAAGAATGATGTTCATTTCTCTGTTATTATTTCACCGGGTGACACGGGACCCCGATCCAGAAAAAGGATTTTGACAAAGGAAAAATCTATTTCTGGAGAGGGGACCGTGTCACCCAGTGACCCACCCCTGTTTTTCATTCTCTCCCTCCCTTGATAAACTTCATTCTAGTGAGGTGGGTGCTAACATGGAATGCGGCTAGTGTTGCCTTGTATACAGTCCGCGAGTAGTGCATGGGCTTGTATCGGCACCTCTCTCGTTGGGACTTTTGACATTGGGAATCTCTATAGGATAAGGTTCCGTGTTTTTGTAGTTCACCCTTTTCCATACACGACTCCATCTAGTGGAGCTCGCTCTGGGGGTAGTAACTCCAGCATTTCATTTAGCTTTCTCTGGTATCTAGCAACGGAATTACCTAGAAATAAGTGCTGAATGGACTATTTCACCGGGTGACACGGGCCCCTCTCCAGAAATAGATTTTTCCTTTGTCAAAATCCTTTTTATCTACCTAGTTTCCCACACTTGCAACAAAATATAATGCATAAATAGACTTTTTAAAAAAAGGTAACCCTTCTTTTTCTCTCTCATGTAAATGACACAATGCAGTTTACCCAGCGCCAACCATTGTTTTAGCATCATTAATGTACTTTTATACAGCAGCAACTTTCTTATCAGATGTGACCATTTTGTATTACCATACACAAAATACAAAATGTGTATGTGTGAACTATTTACCTTGGGTAGGTGTTACACTCACAGTATCCATTTGCATTAAATCAAATAGGTACAGCTGTATTTAAGATAAAGGTTATGGTAATGAAACTGATATTTTACTTACTGAATACATTTATACTGTATTATTATCATGTTATATTATCACTGTAATATGTATACAAAACCAATCATCTGCCACTTGCAGTCACGTGTGCTTACGTTCTCAGAATCAGTCAATTGAGCCTACATGCAAAAGAATTAGAAAAATAATTTTTTAATTGCTAAAAGAAATGAATACATTACTGGTATTATTACTTTTAGCTTTTTGAAAAGAAAACTACTGTGCTGGCTTTGTTTGTCAGTCTGCACTTTTTTCTGTCCACACTTCTTCTGTCCGCCCTCAGATCTTACAATCAAACATACCAAATTGCAGCCCTCTAGCCTCTTTAGTTTTTATTTTGTTTAAGGTTAAAGTTAGCCATAATTGTGAGCCTGGCAACAATATAGGCCAGGCCAACACCTGGCTGTGGTTAAAGTTTCATGGGAAGCAGCTCATACAGCATTATATCAAGACCACCAAAAGACAGATCTACTTTCGGTGGCCTTGATCATACACTGTACAGAAAACTTGTAAGTGTAAAATGGGTAAGCAAAGGTAAACTAACATACTTTATGTTAGTGCAAAATCCCTCAAAATCGAAAAACAGCTGTTTCCTGATTCGTTTGCATACGTTGTGGTAGGCTAAGTTTGGATTTGTGTGACGAAAGATGATTTGTGTGAACTGACTGTTTCGTTTTTGTTGTTGTGATGTTTTTTATTATGTTTATATTTGGTTTTTTGTTATGAATGTCTGATGTATGTTTTCATGTTTTTTTTTTTTATTTTGCAGTTTGCTTGAGCGTGATAGGGCAGAGTAATTGGCTTCCCTTCACCCAAACTGGAAGAGGCTTTACCTGGAAGAAGAAACAGACATTGGCAACTACCAAACCAGTCGAACAGCTGGTGAGACCAAACCATTTTCAAGTGCCTTAGTGTGAAGTTTTCATGTCAATTACTTAAGACAGTGATTGTCCTGAATGGGATCAGAGTTAGGGAAAGTGCTTAAATATCTGTAGGCTGATTTTATTGTGAATGAGATCTCAGATTCTCGTTTGGAAGGATAGAAGGGCTTTTGTGTAGAAAAAGACTGCATGAAGAAATTCCAAAGTAATTTCTGCCCTCAGCTTGGATGCCATAGTTAAAATAAACTCCATAGTGATCCCCAAACTGTGTGTTGACTTTCATGATTTTCTTAGATTATTCTGAGGTGAAGTGCTGAGAAAGATAAGGAACTTGAATGGGATATACACCAGAGTTGGATATTTGTTGATAATATTTTGACTACTGATAGTATTAAGTTAGGCTAAATTAAGTATAGGAAGATTGTTTTGATAAACTTCATTGGTAAGTAGGGAATAAATTAGATTAAGTATTGAGAGATGATAATTGCTAAACTGTGGCAAATGTAAATAAAATTAAGATAAGGTTCTGTTTGAAGGTCTTCAGTCCACTGTAATATCAAGGTTAATAAATTAGGATAGAAGAAAAGAATTTTCTTTAACCTCTGAATCTGTTCCCATCATTCTGCACCAATTGTGCCAAATTTTTCTTGAAAAGCCCCTACAATGTCATGCTCAATGTTGTTTATGTCAGTTCTTTGGTAATTGGTTGCTAATTATATCAGGTGGTTATGAATTCTTACTTAAACCATACATCTGGTAATCTTGTTTGAAAGTCTAGCCTGAAAATGAAATTCGTTCAGTAAGTAAAAACTATCACGGAAACTGTGTCTGTGTAAAACACCCTGTGTATACATCTTTAGTAAATATATAGCATTTCTTGATGACAAATGTCCACAGCAAAGTCATTTTAAGAACACTACTAAAAAGTAGTTAATCATTTTGTTTTTTATTGGAATTAACAACTTTTCATTTCACCTCATAATATCATGGTAGCTTTACTTGTATGCACGTGGGTTTACATCTACATGTGGCATTTCATCAATGTTGATGTTACTGTCTCTACATGGTGTGTGTGTGTGTGTGTGTGTTTCCTAGTGCAGTATCACGTTTGCCATTTTTCTTTTTGCTTTTGTTTGTATTCACGGATTTCTCTGTGGAACGTATCTACCCAGTATTCGCGGAAAATCCGCCCATTTGAGGTATTTTTCACTGAGAAATATTCACTAATTACTGTATTTTCATGACTAAATGCACTTTTATTTATAAAACTATTAAATTACACAGGTAATGCTCGAGTTACAATAATTCACCTTACGATAATTCGATTTTGCAATGGTGTAAGCAATCAATACCGATAGACAATATTATTTATGAAATATTTTTAAATTTCGCGCAGGCACAGGCAGCAGCATAATTGGGCAGTGATAGAGACCAAATTACAATAGACAATTTTTCCTCCATCTCTTTATCCCATCTTCTAATTAAAAAAGTAAAAGAGAATGATAAAAGTATTGTTAGTAACGTTATATTCTTGCATAACTGCATACAGCCATAAACAACCGACCGAGAAACTTGTTTTGCTTATCACCGAATCGGATAACAACAGCCGTTTACCTGGTATTTCAACCATCGTACGGAAATAAACAATTACCGTAGCTTATAGCTCAAATGACGTTAAGTAGAATAGGACCGATATATTTTTACATTATACCCTTATTCGGTATGGATAACAGCTCGTCAAGGAAATATACAGCTAAATTTAAGCTGCAAGTTGTAGCTGAAGCTGAGAAAACAATGTTCAAGCTGCTAATGACTATACTGTAAATTACTGAGCATCAGCAACATGGATGAAACTCGATCGTAATTAAAATTGAAGAGAAAGTATTTTAATCGAAACTACTGGGCATGAAAGAACACATTACTGTTATTTTTACGCCGATAAACAATAAATACCTAAAGCTTGTATTATGATGAAATTAAGTGAAAATAGCAAATTGAATCTTGAATTTTTTTACACAAAATAAATATCCCCAAACAGCCATCGTCATCTATTAATGAAAAAATAAATTAATTAATTTCACAACAAGACGTATTTTAGTTATATCTCGACTTAAAAACACTTCGTATAACAAAAAATAACCTTGCCCCATATAAATAAAGTATCTAGAGATTCATTTACACTAACCAGAAGTAAGAAAAGTGCTGTAAACTGAATTGAATACAGTGAAATAAACATCGCATAAACGATTTCCAAACCAAAACATTGATTTGCGGTCATAGCGATAATACAAAAGCAATGTAAGAATATATACAATATTATTGGATACAGTGAATTAAGGCATAACATTTTAAAACACATATTTGTTATGTTGATGTTTGTATAATACGATATGTGAATATAGAGTACAGTATAATGTAGGCTATGCTACCGTATATGTACACAATGTACCATAGTGTAGGCTAAGCTAATTCTTGTTATTCAATTTCTCTTTGCACTGAATTCCCATAAATTACTTTGCATGAACCTCCAGAATTAGCCGATATTAATAATTACTATACCATGTATAGAGTATACTTTATAGTGTAGGCTAGGCTACCATATATGTATACATGGTACCGAATACCCTAGTGTAGGCTAAGCTATGTTCGAGATACGTTTTGGTATTTCTTACGTTTTTTCCAACAAACGATGGTTTTTTCTGGAACCTAACCCCTTCGTAAGTAGAATAATACCTGTATATGCATTTTTAGTTTGTTTTGTGACTGTTCTAAGTGTTTTTAGAAGGGTTCTAAGTATTCGCAGGTTTTAGCTATTTGCAGGGGGGTGTGGTACACATGCGCATCCGCCCTCTTGTTTACAACCAGGCCATTAAAGACTAAGGAGCCATCACTCTCTGTTGATGATCCCTTGCCCAAATCCCATGCCTTTTCATCAGGGAAGTGGGAGGGTTTTGAGGACTCAACAGAGACTACCAAAAATCGGTTTTTCCTACGTCAAAACCTGTTTTTTGATAGCCTAGTCGCTTGTTTCGTCCTCAAGGAGCTTTACAAGGAAATTGACAGGTGGCAAAAAAGGCTTCAGCTCTTTATTTTTAATCCCAACACCCCAAAGGAAAATACTGTACATTTCTGGTCCGAGGTCAAGCCAAATATTTTAGGTCCCATTCTTTATTCCAAATACTCTTCAGGTTTTGGTACCAAGGAACAAGAGACTATACATGAACTTACGTTTTAGGATGTAGTTCTATAGTAGCTTACCTAAGCATGCGGGTTTGGTTGCAATACTGTCGCCCTTCTCCCAGCGATAGTTAGCATACTCACCATCAATAAGACCCCTGGTTTTCTGTCATAGCTCCTAGGGGTTAAGACTAACCATGCCACTTACTGAATCACAGTGTACTCAAATTTGTTTGAACGCTTGGCAATAATTTAACTAATGACCACCATGTACATTCGGAGACTTCTTCAAAAGAGACACTTCTGAAGAAGGCCAAAGACGTACTTACTTTCCTAATATGTGACCTAAGAAAGGAGTGTAGGTTTGCCTTTTAAATGAGACACACTACAATCATTCTGAGCCCTTGTAGGGAGAGTGGTTAGTTTGTGCTAGGGTGTAGAAAAATATGACCCTCCCCTCTGCCGTGACTTCTAGGAAACCTTAAGTGCTTGAAACAGGCATAATGTTTTGTCTGCTAAGTTGAGTCTTCTTATCAGAATAGGTTTCCTTTTTAAAGATCCTCTTCTTGGCCAGGAATGATGGGCCAGGGGACAATAATAATTGATGGTCAGCTGTCTGCATGATGCATCGTCCCCATCTAATGCAATCAAGAAGATCGCCTTTTGTAGCATATGCGTTGTGGTTGTATTGGGTCTGCTCAATTGAGGGGTTGATAGAAGTCCAAGTACCTTGTTCAGGAACCAAGTAATTGTAAGCCTTTTGGGAGCAGGTCTTTGTAGAGCAAAAGAATGCAAAAGGGAAGGGACAACTTCTATACCGGAGTCAATCCTAAATCCATAAAGCAAGGGTTCCGTTAATGCTGCATTTCTCTTCAAAAGGGTATATAAGAAAAATGAAAAGTGTTTCTATTGAAATCTCAACTGGGTTCTAAGTATGGATATAATCTAATCAAATCTTCCATGCGGACTGGTATTGCCAGATAGATGATGTCCGTAACTTTTGCACTAAGTACCTAGCAATGTTGGACGAGTACTTTTCTTGATAGATATTTTTTTAAAAATCCATTCGTGAAGGTCTCAGCTCAGAGAGGAGGATGTATAAATGACTTTCCCTCCTACCATTTGGGATAGAACAGCGGACGATAGTGGAATTCATCTTTTCGTCCATTGTTGAAGTAATAGGAACCAATGCCTTTTTGGCCAATTTGGGGTTATTAAGTAAGCTGTTTCTATGAAGGTTAGAAGTTTGCTCAAAACCTTCGCAATCTGGGACAAAGGAGGAAAAAGATATCGTCCTCCCCTTGTTCCAGTCTTTAGGAAGGCAACTCTTGCTGTTGGTTGACTGTCCAGGTTTGGAGACATATATTAGGAGTTTGTGATTCTCGTACATGTTAAACAGGTCCACTGCCGCTTGTGGAAGCATGCTGGCTATTGTTTGGAAAAAGTGGTTGTCCAACACCCACTATGTTGAGGCTGTCATTTTCCTTGATAGAGAGTCTGCTATTACAATGAGACCCCCTGTGATGTGAATTGCAGACATGCGCCACTTCCTTGCTTGTGCAATCCAAAGGATGGCTAGCATTATCTATATTGAGAGAAGGTGAATGTGATCCCAACCTCTTGATGTAGGATACTGTGGTTATGTTGTCTCTCATATCTGGAGGTTTGAGTTTTCTGAGACAAAAAGACAGCCATCAGCTCCAGGAAACTGATATAAGAATTGCCCACAGTAGCTGATCACCTCCCTGCCAATCCTCCCAACCTATCAACGAGGCATCTGTGTGTATTATCACTCATACAGATGGGGGAGTCAGGGTGACCTGTTTTGCCAGACTCCTCCAGATTCAAGGTCAAAGTATCTCCCCAACTTTTTTCATCTTTTGATGAGGTCGATCTCGCATCTTTTTCCTTGCATGCAATAGCCAGAATTTGTTCAGATTTTTAGCTGCAATCTACGTATTGGATCTATTGCTGATGTGAACTGCAGCAGGCCCATCATACATTCTGACTGCCATCTAGAAACTCTGGGAACTTTTTGAAGACTTGCCTTTTTCTGTTTTGAGTATGATGGGGCGAGACAACAAGCCGTGAAGAGTATCCCAGCACAGTCCCAGCCACTGAAGTGTCTGTTGGGAGCGAGGCGAGATTTTTCCAAATTTATTATAAAACCTTTTGACTGTAGTCTGTTGACCACTGCTCTTAGGTTTTTCAAGCACTCTTTTTTTGTGGGCCCCCAGACCAACCAGTTGGCTTGGTAGCTAATAATTGTATTCCTTTTTGTTTGAGTTCTCAAACGAATACCGTTGCTAATTTTGTAAAATATTCTTTAGGCAATGTTTAGCCCAAAGGGCATGACTTTGAATCTCTATGTATCTTTCCCTATACGGAACCTTAGGAAGGGGTGGAAGGGAACGGCTATAGGGATGTGCCAGTATGCATCTTTCAGATCTATAGAAACTGTCCAAGTCCCTTTTGGAATGATTCAACGTACTTAGGCAATGGTAATTGTCTGAAACTTTTGGCAAACAATGTGCTTATTCAATTTTGACTGGTTGAGGATCACTCCTCTTTTGGAGGAATCCTTTTTGAGGACACTGAAGAGATGTACTTGGTGGCGAGTATACGCATGTTCTCTATGGGCCCCATTAACAGGGCCTTTCTGCACATATAAATAAATCTGTTCCCCCATAAGGAAAACTTCCGTTGTCAGTGATGTCATCGAAGCCGACCCCCAACCATACAATTCCTCTTGGTATCTACCTCCTCCTATGCCTTTGCCTTTGATAGACATTCCAGGCGTTGCTTCCCCCACCCCCCCCCTTGTGAAAAATGGTGTCCTTGTTGTTGCTGTCCCTTTTTAGGGAATTTTCCCTTCTGACCACCTGCCTGTTTTTTGAGGAAAACTTTTGGGGGTGACTGAAGGCTTATATGATTTTTGATCAAAGCAAGCCTTTTTTGGGGTTGGGTAAAGGGATATTTTGGGTTCTTTGTTTCCTGAATTCCCCTTTCCCCAGAAGAATGTACACTACAATTCTGTTGACGGGCATGCTTGTTGAGTTGAGCCACAACAGACTCCTCAAACAAGTCCTTACAGAAGGGGTTAGAATGTAATAATGCAGTGAAATTGGAGTGATTTGATGGAGGCCTCCAATGCTTCCATTCATGCTTTTATGCACCATTCTAGGAAGTCACACAGTGCTTCCATATCAGGTTCTCATAAGACTTTCTGGCCTCAACAACAAAAATTATCCTGCGCTCTTCTGGAAGCCTTTAAGTGGCAACTTCCAGCAAGGTGGTAGAGGTTATAATACTAAGAAGTCGGAGCCTAGCATAAAATTCTGACGAGGCTGTCCCCTCTGAGTGTCTTCTCATAGGGGCCCTAAACTGCTGTGTAACTCTGTCTAAAGGGAGATTTTTCATTTCAAAAGGGAGTTGCAGAGTTGCCCATTCCTTGGTGGAATTTCCTGAAACTGGGATAACTGTGGCAGATGGTTTTAATTCTGCCATTGTCTCTTGTTTGTAGTCACTAAAAATTCTGAAAATCTTTCTTCACATGATTAATATTTTTTAAAGTGAAGGGACAGAAGGCTGGGGCTACTTGGTGAGCAACTTGGGTCTTATTCAAAATGGAAGTAGAGATCCATTTTTCACTGACCTGGTAAAGGGTGATTTCTATTGCTTTTAATGCTATAGGCACAGGTAAGAAAACCATTTCGGTTAGTGGTTTCTCCATGTCTGGTGAAGACGGCACCAGGTGCCATTCTGTATTAGGGAATGCTGCCGTTCATAAATTTTACATGTACAACTTCAATCATAGTTTTTCTCATTAATTACATACTTGCCATCACGAGGGAAAATGCACATTGAGGCGTCTCGCCAAGGATTATCAGTATTATCAGGAGTGAGTATTGGAGCCCCTATTATGTTCTGATCTGAAGTTCTGTATTCCGAACTGACCCTTTTCTTGTTTCCAGTCAGAATTCTAACATTAGACCTTGTTTGGGCAGCATTTGTATCCACACTCACTTTTTGGTTACAGGATGTAGTACTTTTATGCTTTGGGGTGTACATGACTGACTTACTTTCCTTTTCGGAATCATGCTTCATGTCCCTTATATGTTGCCATTCTGTGGCAAGGGCATCTTTGACGGTACTTAATTTCCTTACGGAAATGATCAAATGTCGCAAACTGTGTATTCCTTTTGGGGAAACTTGCGCAATCTAACTGAGCTTCAGCAACTGAACTGTAACTGCCTATTTATCAAGGGGCAGAAGTCCTGGGTAAGTTACTATACCCCTCCAAAAATGTAGCCATTTCAGTCAGAGTTAGGTGGGTCCTAGTATCCATTTTGGGGGAAAGATCCTATTTAGCCATGATAGCTTCATAGGGAATAGAATTCCTTCTGGAAGGTTTCTACCATGGCTAGCTACAATTTGTGTCCCTGAACCTTGTGTGTTCAGCAGGGCCATTTCAATGGCAATGTCCACTTCACATTCTTTAGTAAGAATGTCAACCCTATGTAAAGATTTCTCTACTTCCTCCTCGGGGTTAACCTGGGCGGCACTGGGGACTGATGTTACTGGGTTTTGGCCCAAACATTGATGTTGTTCTGCGGAAGGGTTAAATATCTGCTGCCGGAGTTCTGCTGGTAAGAGATAATCTCCCCCTTCCTCACCCCTACTGAACTCAGGACCCATTGAGACAGCTTAAAAGACCTGTTTTGTCTTTAAAACTTGCTGCAGGAGCATACTACAACTCTCGCCCACATCTGGCAACCAAGCAAATTTTCCTTGTTTTTTTTACAAGGACTATGCCCATGGCAGGTGGTATGGGCCATACCCACTGGCAAAAAGTGAACCGAGCAATTTGCTACTGAACACTTGAACTGAGGATCCTGCCTAATGGCAGGTCTGTAGTGATATAAGGCAAGTTGTTATTAGAAGCTAGTTAGTATGAATTGCTTTTAAGTGAGGGACACTTCTGTAGTTCCTCATATAGTTTCCATATTACAGGTTAACTTGATTACAAGTGTGCAGTTGTCATACATTTAATTAAATATCTATGTTAACTTACACCCTCTAAGGTTTAGGTTAGTTTTCATACCTGTATATGGCTGTATATTTCTCATACATTGTTAGTCTTTTGCAATGGCTAAGTGAAATTTTTATTTCCAATTGTCATGCCATTCAGGCTAATTGCTATAACCTAATTCGTTTAACTAACCCAGACTATTGTTTTATATAGCTTAGGTTAATGCTTCTAGTATAATCTACGTTAAGCTAAGAATAGAGGATTTCTTAGGAGGTTCTTGCTTAACCTATTCTAGGCTTATTTAACCCTTAAACGCCTACTGGACGTATCATACGTCGACTAAAATTGTCTGTTGGGTGCCAAGTGGACGTACCGTACGTCGACTACAAAAAATTTCAACCTTCGGTCAACTTTGACTTGACCGAAATGGTCGAAAAACGCAATTGTAAGCTAAAACTCTTACATTCTAGTAATATTCAATCATGTACCTTCATTTTGCAACAAATTGGAAGTCTCTAGCACAATATTTCGATTTATGGTGAATTTTTTAAAAAAACTTTTTCCTTACGTCTGCGCGCGGTAACTCGGCCGAAAATTTCAGAAATTTTTTCGTCATTTTGTCGTAATTTTTGCACTGTTTTATATTAGCCATTACATAAAGTTTTATATATGAAAATGTGTGCAATTTCATGTAAAATACAGCAAAATACAACCCATGGTTGTAGTTTTTATCAGTTTGGAAATATTTCCATATAAACCACGATAACTGCCAAAATTTCAAGCTTCGGTCAACTTTGACTCGACCAAAATGGTCAAAAAACGCAATTGTAAGCTAAAACTCTTACATTCTAGTAATATTCAATCATTTACCTTCATTTTGCAACAAATCGGAAGTCTCTAGCACAATATTTCGATTTATGGTGAATTTTTGAAAAAAACTTTTTCCTTACGTCTGCGCGCGGTAACTCTGCCGAACATCTCAGAAATTCTTTCGTCACGTTGTCGTGATGTTTGCATCGTTTTACATTAGTCGTTACCTAAATTTTTATATATGAAAATGTGCGCAATTTCATGTAGAATACAACAGAAAATAGCTCATGGTTGTAGCTTTTATCAGTTTTGAAATATTTTCACATAAATCACGATAACTGCCAAAATTTCAACCTTCAGTCAACTTTAACTCGACCAAAATGGTAAAAAAACGCAATTGTAAGCTAAAACTCTTACATTCTAGTAATATTCAATCATTTATCTTTATTTTGCAATAAATTGGAAGTCTCTAGCACAATATTTCGATTTATGGTGAATTTTTTAAAAAAACATTTTCCTTATGTCCGTGCGGTAACTTGGCCGAACATCTCAGAAATTCTTTCGTCACGTTGTCGTAATGTTTGCACCGTTTTATATCAGTCGTTACATAAACTTTTACATATGAAAATGTGCGCAATTTCATGTACAATACAACAGAAAATAACTCATGGTTGTAGCTTTTATCAGTTTTGAAATATTTTCATATAAATCACAATAAATAGAAAAAATTCGACTTTCGGTCAACTTCAACTCGACCGAAATGGTCGAAAACTGCAATTGTAAGCTAAAACACTTACGGTCTAGTAATATTCAATCAATTACCTTCATTTTTCAACAAACGGGAAGTCTCTAGCAAAATATTTCGATTTATGGAGAATTTAAAAAAAAAACATTTTTTTACGTCCGCGTGTTACAAATTCATGCATCATTTTGTGATAATATTTTCTCTGTGTTGATTTGATCGTTTTACAATTTGTTATATACCAAAATCATCGCAATTTAGTACAATACAAAGAAAAAAAAAATAACCCGTTAGCTCTAACCGTTTTGCTCACAGCGCAATTTGTATAAAATTATATATGAAAAATTTTTTTTGTGCTGTCATATATTTCAATATTTATATATGATATTTTTTTTTCATTTCTGATGGTTGCATACTAAACTTCAGGCAATGACAAAAAAAAAGGAGCCAAAAATTAACTCTTAATCTTAAAAACTAAGCGTGCTGTGATTTTTAAAAAAACTTTTTTTCCGCTTCGGAGCTGGCTCCCGAACGCCGTCGGCATACGGGAGACGTTTTTGTAAATAGAGGCTCGGCGTTTAAGGGTTAAAAGTTAAGGATATAAACTCAATACGAAATAATCCTCTTATAATCTGGTTTTCTGTTTTATGTGGCCGAGACTACCCTTTTATCTGATATTCAGCCATTGCTGTTTTAGGCTAATAGTAAGATATTCCTTAAAAAGGGGTTCCTACTTAATCTGGTTAGGCTACTGCCTGTTCTAGGTTTATATCACCTTTACGGACATAGGCTACATAAGACCCTACTAATATGTAGCCTTACAAATATGATACCGAGTCATACAAAACTAGGTTATTTTATTGAGCCTAAGGTACTGTTTATATATAATTCTAGGCTTATAGGGTATTGCCTAATCCAGATTATTATAGATCACAATATAAAAACAGAAAACTTACCATTATGTAACCTTACAGTTATTCTATTATTTTTTGTCTAACCCAGGTTGTTGTCATTTATATACAATCCTAGGCTATTTGGTCTACTATATAAAACAGTAACTCACTAATATGTAGCCTTATAGCCAGGCTATAACTTACTCTAATCTAGGCTTCTGCCTAATCTGGATTATTTAATTCACATTTTAAGATATGGGTTACATAAAACACAATTACATTACTATGTAGCCTTAAGGCTAGGTTACCATCTCATCCACCAAAGATTACTATTCCATCTAGTCCTACGTTACATGGTCTAGGCTAACAATTTAGTCCAAAAATGGGATGTTTCATAAAAAGTTATCATTTAACTTGAAGT
The DNA here is from genome assembly GCF_040412425.1 of Macrobrachium rosenbergii. Lineage (NCBI taxonomy): Eukaryota > Metazoa > Arthropoda > Malacostraca > Decapoda > Palaemonidae > Macrobrachium > Macrobrachium rosenbergii. The sequence continues at coordinate 62,589,839 of NC_089761.1, forward strand.
AATGCCTAGGCTGGTCCTGGACTATTTAGCTCATGCTCAAGTGCACAGGCTTATATAAAATGAAAAAATTACATTAATATGTAGCCTTATCCCTACTGTTAGGCTATCAATTTATTTTGCCCTGATATTGTTACTATCTGATCCTTGGGTCCTCTGTCTAAGCTAGGCCACTTAAGGATATGTACTTCTAGGACTATTAATCTAGTCTAAATTATTCTCACTTACTGCCTAGATTACTGTGGACACCATATAATCTGAAAGGATTTTCTATATTTAGTAACTTGTGGAACACTTCTTTTAGTTAAAACATTTAGTTAGAATTTAAAACAATTTTCACTTTACGATACTAGGTAGCAATCTATGAGTAGGGTTCTGGCTTTCACAAAGAAATTATCAATTCCAAAAGCTTAAAACTAAAACTTTTAATTGGAACTTAATATTAAGCACTTATCTTGCTATTTTTGATGTTTCCATTATCCTCAATAATGAAATCGGAGAAAAAAGTAGAATTTTTTCGGAGAGCTGGTAACGACATGAACTGTTCGCTATAGACCAAAGAGAGTTAATGGCTCCTTGGTTTTTAACGGCCCAGTTGTAAACAAGAGGGCAGATGAGCACGTGCAATAGTCACTTCTCTTTCTTGCAGGTTCTTTTGACATTGGAAAAATTGGATTCAGCTTCGCTGAAGCTAAGGGAAAATGCCCTCTTATCTTTGTGTTATAATGTTAATCATTATGACAATACCTGGCCAAAAGGACCAACTAGAAGAGAATTCTTTGATATTAGTTTGGTCACCAATAAGCTCTAGTAGACCATGGACGAGACAAGCGATTATGCTATCAAAAAATCATAAGTTTTAAGAAACAAGCTGTAAAAAGTCAGGCATCAACATTTTCCCGAGGCTGCGCAGCATTGCCAACCATTGGAGAGTGCTTTTTCAATTTTTTTCTTCATTTATATATAACATAAATCTTTGGGGTCTTGGTCCCTGGTTTGGGTGTGTCAGATAATGTTGCCCTCCAGATAATGACAATCCAGGTATATGAAGGATTACTGTATACTAAACCAGCCATCATTTTAACTCAAAAGCAAAACTATCTAAGGTGAAATCAGAAACTCAAATCTTAGGGTTAATTACAAGATACTCTACACTTCTGAATTGGAGGCTACTTAATTTAATACACCATGCTATATAATATAGCCAAATATGGAAACAAACATGAATATAAAAAGCCAAATATGGAAACAAACATGAATATAAAAATTATGGCTGACTAAGTAATGTACATACATCAAATACTTTGGTCATTACAACCTGTACAAGATGCTATAAAGATAACTATTCTTTACCCAGAGAACTACCCGAATACAGACATCACCCTACTTATGAACGAGTTATGTTCCAGACAGCCGTTCATATCTTGAATTGTTCATAAACTGGTTCTTAATATGTAGTGTATAATTTTGTTGATGTTTACATTCCTAAGTTAACTAAGAAGTCATAGATTATACTATTTTCACTGCATTTGAAATCATGCAGCATTAAAAAGAATTATTGTACTTTGGATGCTAGAAGGGTAAAGATATAATAAAATTCAGATTCATGCAACATTAAAAATTTAGTATTTTTTCCCCGCTTTGAAAGTTATGAACTTGGAGAAAATTTCGCAGGAGCAGTGTCTGACATTTGAAGTTCACAGAGTAAACAATGCACACTGCCATTTGATAAAAATCCATAATAAAACATTTCCCATGGGGAGAAGAAATATAGAAAATGGGAATTGAGAGGAAATATAGAAAATTTTTACTAGTGTGAATGAGTATTCTCATGATTGTAATAAGAATACATGGTAGTTAATCACGAGAATACTTGGGATAATCAGGGAAGGAGTTAAAGGAATAGGTTCTTCTTCCTTGGGTTCTTCTGTTCTTTGCAAAAATTCTTAATAGCAGAATGGGTGAGCAGAGCAAAATTTGAACTTGTGACCCTGTCTGTTCATATCTATGAATCTTTGTAACTTGAATGTCAGTAAGGGTGGTGACTGTATTCACATATTTGCAGAAATTACGGTAATGAAAAAATGTAAACACCAAAAAATTTAATGTTTCAAATAAAACAGAACTGAAAATGTAATAAAATCTACTGACCTATCTTCTGGATCCTGTTTGGTGTGCCTCTGCAAATCACTGCCTATATTCTTGATTTCCTTTTTCATTTTTGCAATATTTGCTTTGACACCGTCAATATTTACACGTTCTGCATCCGAGAAATGCAACAAACCATCTTCAAAATCAGCATTGTCTGCTTCCTCTTTCAACATGGTTTCAGCTAAATAATGCAGCAATGTATGTCCACTGGCATCTTTTGTGTTTGCAAGTTTAGGAAGGAAACTAATATCAAAACCAATAGTATCAGCATTTCTAGAGCCAGAATTAAGTACATTTCCAAACTCAAGAACATACAAGAGAACTTTTTCAAACTTTTTGGAATTAATAAGTTCATCTAATGCAGCTTTACTATTTACAATATCAAGTCTTGTTTCTTTAATTAAGGATGGGTATTCAGTCTTGAAAGCCATGTTTTTCAGCAAAGGCACCAATTTCTTAATCTTACCAATCTTATGTAAGAAAAGTTCTCCTTCTGCTAGCTCCTCTGCATTAGCTTCTAAATTAACCAGCTTCTTAATTATTTCATGATCTGGCAAAGCTGTAATGAGATTATGTAGAGTTGATGAATCTATAGCTCCAGAGGAATCTACACAAAGAACACTTTCATCACACTGTAGAATAGCTAAACGAATGTCTTCTAGGCTCATGTGCTTGAACTGACCACGGAGTGCAATAGAAAGATTCTGATTCGTTTTCTGGTCAAGCACTTGAAGTTCTTTGTCCTTCTTGGCTGCTTTTTCTACTTGTTCAACATTGGTTTTCTTAACCTGTTTCACTGCAAACTGCTCGCTGAGGTTTTTCAAAACAACATGATTAATTTTCCCATCCTTTTTATTAAGTTGTACCCAGAGGCTGTTTTCGCTCATCTTACTTGGCGTCAATTTGTTCCACTGAAGACGCTTTGTTTGAGCAGGTGGTTTCATAGTTTTCTTTAAGGTCATTCCATATGGAAGAACATCTGGAGGAGGTCCTCTAACCACTGGCATACCTGGAGGAGGAGGAGGACCACCCATACCTGGAGGTGGAGGAGGTGGTGGCCCACCCATTCCAGGAGGTGGTGGAGGTGGAGGTGGACCACCCATCCCAGGAGGAGGTGGTGGTGGAGGAGGACCTCCCATACCTGGAGGGGGTGGTGGTGGAGGGGGACCTCCCATCCCAGGAGGTGGAGGTGGAGGTGGTGGACCACCCATTCCTGGGGGTGGAGGAGGAGGCGGTGGTCCACCTACAATTTTTTCTAAACCTGGTACCGTTGGTAAGCCACCCTTTTTATTTGGGTCAATGCCCTTCACTGCTTCCTCAAGGCGACTCTTCACTAATGACAACTCTGCTTCTAGCTTCTGATTTGTGGTCAATGCTTCCTGAAGTTGTAACTGATACTCTGTAGCAACTTTTTCACTCTTGTAACGAGTTTCTTCCTTAAACTGATCCAAAAGTTGATCAACTTTGATTTCAAACCTCTTCGTAGCACGAAAATCAGGATCACATCCATTCTTATGTAAAACAATCTGTGACACACACTCTTCAATCAATTTAAAATATGCAGCTCTTACATTTTCATCATCTCTTATAAATGCTAAATGCTGCAATATTGATAAAAAAGGAGTTTCACATGAGGAGTCTTGTACTTGCTGTCTAACAATTTCAAAACATCTCCCAAGATCTTCCATTTCATCAACATGGGTGAAAAATCGATCCTGCCAATCTTCAAAATCTTCAAGACGGGACTTGTGAAACACCTCAACCTGCTTTTGTAAGTCAACATGATCACTCTTTTTTAATATTTCAAGTAGGTCTTGCAAACCATTGCGCATGAATTCATTTCTTAAATGCAATCTGAAATCCAGGTTATCATCAGGAACAAAATTGATAAGGGCATTAACCAATGACAAGCAACTTAGCCTCATGGGATCATTCCCTTGCATTCCAAGACCCATGACTATGGGTGCAAATCTCTCCTGCTTCTTCAGTTCACCAACTATTGTGATAGCATCTAAAACTTCTCTATGACCATCTAAACCCTCCTGCTGCCAAATTGGAAGGCAAAAGCTGCAAAGCAGTCTAAGTACCTCCAGCATGATATTGGGTTTTGCAGGATTAAGACTCTGAGCCAGAAGTGTGAAGCCTTCAGATTGACGGAAGAACTCTCTGATACCAACGATGTTATTGCAAATTACTTTCAGGCACTTGATGGCTTCATATTGAACACTGTCCCAGTGCTTACTGTTGTTTCCACTGTAAGAAAAAAAATTGTTATAATAACTGAATGAGCTACTTCAGTATTAAATATTATAATGCAATTATTGCTACACTTAATTAGGAAAGTTTTGTGTGTATTTAAATCACAATGCATACAAGTATAATTAATGCTAGCTGAGCAAGTACATAAAGATGTTCTCTTTACTTCATTCAGCATATGAAGGATTATCTAGAAACCATTAATTCTTAAAAGAGATGCCATTAAACACTTCTCCATTTAAGTCAAGCACAGGCCTTTAGTATTTTATGTTACTCACTAATGCCCTGTCACCAATGTAAATACATTTTTGGTTAACTTTTATTATTTTTCATATTTGTCCTTGCCACATTCCCTCACATGATGACATCATACAACTGTAAAAAAAAAAAAAAACTGTGAAGGATATAAACAGAGGGAGCAACTATTTAGTCCACATCTAATGGATACAAAAATTTGAATAACCATCCAGTATTATCATCTAACTCTGGGCAGGTTATGAGAGCTGCAAAGGTAAGAGTCAAGTTTGCAGTGCAGGGCAGAAATGGGGAAGCTGGAGTGGGTCTTAAACACTTCCACAAGAAAAGACTTTGAAATGAAGTTAGTTTGTTATTAATGATAAACTTCACTTAACCACTGAGCTGACCCGAAGGGTTTGTTCTTATAAAAAAATTCACTCATATTACCTAATAAATTACAGGTTTGTTGATGTCACACTATGTAGTCTAAACAAGCATATTTCAAAACAAATTCTAGTCTTAAAAAAATTAAGTGGCTGAGTAGCTCTGAACTTCGGGAAAAAATCATTGGCAAGGACAACTCTAAACTCTGAAAACCATCTCTGCTTATACTGTATGAGATGATTTAACATTAAACTGAAGTTCTTGCCATGACAGTTTACATTAACGAATAGCACATAAATTATTCTTATATACTGTACATATCTGTGCAAGCTATGCTCTTGACTTTAAAATACATGGATACAGTAACTGGCAACGAATTTACAATTGCTTACTTAAATTTCTTGTAAACACAGAGAAGTCTAATTCTTAGTTTGGAAAAAATAATAAAAAACAGTCCAATTCTTAGTTTGGAAAAAATAATAAAAAACACTAAGATTTTTGCTAATGAAATAAAGTGAACTTGACAAAAAAAAAAAAAAAAAAAGCATTTCAGAACATGATTTAGAAAAATGATAAGACTTACCCCTCCTGAGGACTATGAAAATAATCATCGCAGGCAAAGAAAGAAAGACAAAAAGTTAGTAAAAATACTCTACAAGTTCCATCTACTATACATTACATGCAGAATAAAGTATGAAAATATCATGTGCATTTACCAAGACTCAATAGCAAAAAGGAAATTTAGGAATAAGAAGCATATCTAACACAAGTAAAATTGCAAATATTGGTTTCTGCAGTTAAGATGCACAACTATAATGCACAGTGCGCACACAAAGGTGTGAAACCACTAACACGTACCTCACATTGCCATGTGTGACAAACCTATATGGGCCAATTGTTTACTAATAATAGGGAAGAAATTGAAAATGGAGCTATAACCTTAATAATATAAATAAAAAAAAATTATTTAACATTCTAACATGTTTACCAAAGTAACTTATTTATATGGAAAAATAAAAAAATAATTTATTTACCTACAATAATGGCTTTCTTTAAGAATGTACAAACTATTTAAATCAGGAAATCCAACCCCCAAGAGAAATGTATCTTTTAATGCAGCACTTAAAATCAAAAGAAATTCGAGGTCATATTTAAAATACTGGGTACTGAATCTATTTACTCTTGGAAGGAAAAACTATGATCATGTAAAACATTAAGATACTTTATATTTATAAAAAGGGAAATTCAGAAAATAAACTAGACACTAAAACCTACTATTTGGTTCCATTTTTAAAGCTGAAAAGGAAGTTATGATCCATTCCAAGGTCAAAACTTTAAAATACAATACTGTATCACTCTACCGACAATGCATCAAGCCTTCAAATACTGTATATGGCAGTGCTTTAAACCAATCCTTCTTATTCAAGGGTTTATTGTCTGTAAATTGTAATACAATTTACCAATTCTTACTTCTTATATCCTTTCAATAAGAAAAACTTGTGATGAACTGTACTTGCATATACAGTATAATTAAGTCTCAATATACTGATTGTGTTTTGTCAGTCCACACAAATAGACTGATGCCATTTTGCAAATGGGCCATATACATTATTTCATAATACTCTAACACCAGCATATCATTTAAGGATAAAACTCAGGGAGGCACTAAAATCTCACCTAACAGCCATGGTCTAACGAGACTCTACAAATTCTTACAAGTACAGGCAGTCTCTGGTTAACGGAGGGCTTGGTTAATGGCGATCTGGTTTCACGGCGCTTGTCTAGCAATGAAAATCAGCAATTTTCAGCGCCGAAAATCACAGATTTCCACTTATCGACGCCAATAATTGGGTATTGGCACTGATACATACCTAACAGAGGCGCCGATAACCAAAAATAGGCGCTTTTCGGCACCGAAAAGCCCCGACAATTACCGAAAAAGCACCGATTTTTGGTTATCATCACACCCTCAAAACGGAACCCCGGCCAATAACCGGGGACTGCCTGTACTGGTAACACTTATCTGTAAATTTCAGTGATTCACATGGCCACAAAAATATATCACCCATTGTTAAGAGGAGTAAACTGTATCATTCTCTTATCACTTTAGAAAGGTAGCCTTTCTGAAGTTTTACAAACAAGGAACAAATTACATGGCAATGAATAAATAAAATATGACAATAAAAAATTATACGACCTCTTAGGCTTTAAATTTCTAAAAAAAACTGCACCAAAGGAAATTTTTCTTAAATCTATGATGTCTATTACCCTGAAAACTAAATTAAACTTTATACAACGCAATTTTTTATGAAAAATCATTGCCAATTTATATTTACAAAGGACTAAAAAAAAAAAATGCCACCAATGATGATCCCCCAACATGGCAGCAATATGAAAGGCTGTAGGAAGCACACCAAAAGGGCCAGACTATCTTTCAGTAAAAAAATAACAGAAGTCATCAGCAAATCCTAGAAACCTATAGGTTGTGGGGAACACTGTGGGTAGAAAAATGTATACTGTTTCAAATTAATGACATGCATTCCCCATCAAAGATATATGACTTGTCTCCAACCAAAAGTAAGTGACTGGGATTCATGAAAGGATTAGGATGCTTTAAAAGAACCCAGGGAGAGAAAGACCCCATTCTATTCTTAGAAAAAAAAAACACTCTTTTAGAACTTAACCAAACCAAATGGAATCAAATCCAATTTCATTTACTTGTCTGATTCGAAGTCAAGATTATATTATCCTCTCATGTGAGACTACAGGCAGTCCCCGGTTATCAGCGGGGGTTCCGTTCTGAGGGTGCGATGATAACCGAAAATCGCTGCTTACCAAAAATCGGCGATTTTCAGGGCTTATTGGTGCCAAAAAGCGCAGATTTTCGGTCATCAGCGCCTCTGTTAGGGATGTATCGGCACCAATACCCAATTATTGGTGCCGATAAGTGGAAATCAGCTATTTTTGGCGCTGAAAATTTCAGATTTTCATCGCTAGACAAGCCCCATAAAACTGGATTGCCATTAACCGGGGACTGCCAGTATTCCTATGTCCTAGTACGATGGTATTAAATTCATATATACATTCCTATTTTGAAACCCTCAATTTCACATCCATATTTTGCCAGTATGGCAGGAAGCAGACATTCCTAATGGAAGTACCTGCCAAAAGAGTACTATGATAGGGATAACGGGCAGCAAGGAGGAGCTTTCTGTCTCACACTATCTGCCAACTATCTTGAGACCAGTATTTTGCCTTATCATTGGCCCAAAAACGGCAGAATAATCATAATTTGAAGGTTTTTTTATGTAAACTCAATAATAATGTTTTTGTTTTCAAGTCCCATTTAGTTTTCTTATGATTTTTTGACGATTTTCGACGATAATGGTTATATTTTGCCTTATCATTATTGATGTTTGCCAGTCCCATTTAGCAGATAATGGTTATATTTGCCTCATTAGCTTTGACTTCAGAATAAACAAAATAGTGTAACAGTCTTCCCTATGATAAAACCAAAAATATCATTTGCTCTAACATAATCTAATTCAGCAAATATTACTACCTAAGTTTGTTGCTTTTCTAAATACAGGCGGTTCCCAGTTATCAGTAAGGTTCCATTCCGATGGCATGATGACAAGTGAAAATCGCTGATAACTGAAGATCGGCATTTTTCTGCATTTTTCGGCACTTACTGGCACTAATAAGCGCCGAAAATTGCTGATTTTTGGTTATCAGCACCACTGTTAGATATGTATTGGGGGCGATAAGCAGAAATTGGTGCCAAAAACTGTCAATTTTCATCGCTAGACAAGCCCTGAAAAACCAGATCGCCGATAACCGAGCCCACTGATAACCAGGGACTGCCTGTAAGTCACTGAGTGAAAAAAATTCCAAAAAAAAAAAAAAAAAAAATCAAAAGAAATCATTTAAATTATCAAAACTGACTCTAATGCCCATGAAATATTGCACGGAACAGTGTGATGAGTATAATTTAGTTAATAAGCACTGGAACTACTTAGCAGTGTATGTCACAGGGGCAAAACAATGGTATGCAACCATGATGTCTTCCAACAGTGTTCACAGACAGGTACTCAAGAAACATCCTTGTGTTGCTCCTCGCTTTCTATAGTAGTACTGCACAGCAGTGATACTACGTTCACAGTTTCAGATTAGAGATAAAAGAAATCTGCCTTTAGCCTCCACTTTTATTGGTCACTTTACTGTCAACCATCCTAGCATAAATTCAGAATACTAACTGGATCAGCTAAATATGTACATTTACTGACTCACATGGCTATTCCCATCCTTCTATAACCAACATGAAGCCTTGACTAACACAACATTCCAGAATGAGCGTATGACTATAAATGGGCAAGACAGTGAAAAGTGGTACAAATAATGATAGCCTCTCATTCTTAACATGCAGAAACTAAGAATGGTTTTTGATTCAGAACAAGGTACATGCTCATCTGACTTTCATAAGTACAGAAAAACTGGCTGAAAGAATGGCAATGTGGAGACGATACAAAATGTTTAATAATTTGTATCATCCACAATTACAAAACCCCTATTTTAGTGATGCCTTAACCTCATTTGGAAAGGTGAATTGAGTGCTGATAACATACTTAAAAAAAAAAAGCATTTGTGTTTAATGCTCAGTGAGACCTCCCTCTTTTGGGAAATTCCATCACCTCCCCTTCTCAACTATGTGCTTTAGGCCTAATGAATACAGCCAACACAATTGTTGTGTGTCCTACAACTTCCCATCTTACTGTTGTAATTTTATCAGCATTAAAGAAATGAAAGTAAACAAACTTTTTTTAACATACTTACAAAGTTCTTCTCTCATACAAGCACTTGTGAAAGTTTGTGGGCGTCATGTAACTTGAATTTACTCGAGCAACTCACTTTCTATATAAATTTGTCATGCCCATATATTTAGTATTTATTTTTAGTTTGTGGATACTATCCATGTACACTTAGTACTCGTTTTTAGTTACATGCCCACTGTGCACAGATAGTATATGAGTTTCAATTGTCCTGCTGTACTTGAGTTGTTATGTTTATAAGTTATTTGCATATTGTTTCTGTGTTTTTTAAATACAAAATTGATTCTTTTCTGCAAACCCGTATTTATAATATGGTCCATTTCATTTGTCCCAGAAATCCTAGACACCTCAGCTTTTGCAGAAAAAAAAAAAAGGAGAATGGCAGCAACTGGCAGCCAGTACCTAGCTTTCTCACGTCTTATGTGGTCTGAATTGCTGCAAGTATCTCAAGGGACTGGGAGGAGGGTGCTCTGATTATAAACAGTACTTATGTACAAAGTAAATTTTTTTAAACTAGACTTGCTTAATCCTAACACAATACTTATAATGTAGCCTAAGTAGCAACAGGACTGGGAAAAAGAGACCTGAGAACTTCTGGGGTACAATGGAAACTGAACCACCAGCTCTAATGAAGACAAGGGTAAAACTGTGTAGTAAATTGGGAGAAATGTAACTGCATGGTTACCGGATGTAAATTGGGGGAAATGTAACTGCATGGTTACCGGATGTACCAGAGTTGAGCACTTGCTTAATTTAAAAGGCACAGCTGTTGGCTAAAAACAATGCAATGAAAGCACAAAAAATATAAGTACTTGAGAGTCAAGTTTCCTAGATAAAAACATGAAAAGGGAGTTTACAACCTCCCAGTTCCAACCATTAAAATGTGTTGAAGACTTTTATCTCAAGGGCTTCATGTTTAACTTGGCTGTTTTGCCAACTGGAAAACTCTTACAAGTTCTAAAAATAACTTTTCTGTGTCAATATGAAAGCATTCTTCAAAAGCTGCTTAATAAGTTCTGTATAAAGGAAAATCTATATGTATACCTTTGTCCTAAGAAGTCAGATGAGAATTGCCCTGATTGGACAAAGGTCATCTCCATCATCCTTAACACAGGAGTGGGAGATGAGATGGTGAAGGAAACTGGGATCCCAATATAGAGGGTATGCATTTCACTGACTTCTTTTCAAGAAACAACAGTTTAAGGACAGAATGGAAGCTTATTCCAGAGGAGTTTTTAAAAGGCTCTTTAACCCCTTCGGCACCGTGATGTTTCTACGACGTCATAAAGGGTACTGTGACGCTACCTACGACGTATATATGTTGTCATAACTCCATAACGTAATAGGGAATACTTGCAGTGCTGGGTTATGTCTACTATTTATTTTTGCAGGTGTGGGTAGGCTGTACTAACCAACGCTGAGCTCCTCCTACTTATTTTTCAGCCACTCATGGACATTCTTGGCTGTGACGTCACAGCCTTCTCATCATCAGTTTATGCACAGTCATGCTGAAGTTCACACGTCTGTTTTTTTCATGATTTTCTTCGTTTTACCTTCATTTTCACAGCAAAACACATGAGTGAAAGCAGTGATATCTCTTCCGAGGAATATGTTCCTTCTGAGGAAGAATATGAGAGCAGTGACGAGCTCTCAAGTGATGAAGTAAGTGATGATGAAGTTGAAGAACGAGAGTGGACGGTGGCTGGACCTATGTTACCAACATATTTGAGGACTGTTACCCAGCAATGATGCCAGACTTTTGTGATGACTTTTCAGGGCTAAATCCAGGGCTTGGGGATGCATATAAATTTTTTTTTTATGATAAAGTGATGATAACTCTTTGCTCATGGGCTAATGAGAGAGCTGCATTATTTTTTCAAGAAAATACCCAGAAAAAAGGAAAATTCATGGATTGATATGGCAAGAGGCAAAAGAGGGGGATATGTATGTGTTTTTTGTTTGATTTTGGATATATATATATATATGTGTTTTTTGTTTGATTTTGGATATATATATATATGTGTATGTGTATATATATGTGTGTGTGTGTGTACATATATATGCACGTGTATATTTTGAATTCACATTCATTTCCATTAATATACAAAGCAGAATGGATGCTATTAAAACCTTTTATTTCATGGTTATATGGACTCTAGGATAAGTTGGGAAAATGCGGGATACAACATCTCGCCGATTATGCATCATGCAGTACCGAAGGGGTTAAAGTTCAGGCAAGGTCCTACTTGTAAATCTGGATAGATTTTTTAAGAACTTTCTAAAATGTTGGTAAAGCCTTTCCAGTTCTACTTAAGAACCCAAAATCGGACCAACCTATATCCCCTAACGACAGAGAATGACATCTTCTATGTCACCACACCTACCACAGAACAGCATCCATTTATAATGGTAAAACTTGAGGGCTGAGGTAACTCATGGCCTGAAGATAGCCCCAGCTGCACCTATAAAAATACATTCTCTAAACAAAATCTTCCTGGATAACCTTCAGAAATGAAGGTCAAGCAATACAAGTTTCCATGAAACTGGAGGGAATCTGATTGCTTTACAAGTTTCTCTCAGTTGGGAGGACTCCTGCAAACATCTTATGAAGGTCCAAAAGAAACAGAAACCATTCTTAATATGGCTAGAGTTGGGCACCCTACATCACAGATAGTTTCCTGGAATTCTGGACCATTCCTAAGACTTTCATTATCAAGGCTCCAGACTATACCAAGTGTATATTAAGATGTCTATCTTTCAGGTTCTTGCATCTGCCACAGTCCCCACCAATTTGTTATACAGCATGTCAAACACATCTATACAGCATATTTTTACAGACTGCCGAAATATCAATGACCAAGAAACTTATATTTTAAACACCACACAATTAAAGAAATTGAAGCTGAAAATAACTTATATTTTAAAAACCACACAATTAAAGAAATTACAGCTGAAAATAAGATATTTTCTCTAGAAACAATGCTAAAGTTTTTACAACACTGTCTCCTCTTGAATAAAATCTAAACAATGCTAAAATTTTTACAACACTGCCACCTCTTGAATAAAATCTAATTTACCACAAATAAATTTTACGTATAAAATCACCAACTAATCCTTCAGGGCAGCCCAAGAAGAGTTCTTTCAAATCAAGAGTCTGGTAAAACTACTCTTAAAAAAAAATCTGCATCTGAAAGGCAGAGTAACAAGCCTGCATCCTGTAACGGAGGCTATTCATGAAAAGGTCTGTTGGTAGTTCCCCATTACTGCAGAGATACTAATAGATCTCTAAATGTAAGGACATTTTGAGGTTAGTACCTTGTTCCGTCAGCAGATGCTGCCACCAACTACACTGTGCATCCACAGAACAAATCTTGGTGCCAGCTAGACTTTTTTATAATGTGCACAAATAAGAATGATGATTGTTAGCTGGCACAGAGCCTCAGGTTTTCTTCTCCCTCTAGTCTTAAGGTATGTAAATATGGTGGTGCTTTCCATTGTGATGCCTCAAGTTTTACCCATACTGACTGGAAACAGCCTCAGATCTAGATGCATAAATGACATGCATCCTTCTGTCCCTTGCAACCAATAAGAGATGAGCACTCCACCCCTGACTGAACACATCCAAAAGTAAGAGACTTCCTTAGGCCAGCAAAACAAGAGAGACACCTACTTATTGGTTTTTGAGTATCCTGCTACCAACAAAAACCTTCCTGATGTTCTGTATTACAAGAACTCAGAGGCTGTCTGACCTTTAGCGAGATTCCATAGCCTGTTCAGTTGTAACTGGGGGGAACTGATTGTAACGGACCAACCTCTCTTGTGAATAGGGTGACTTACGAGGCACTGATTCATTTTGGCAGGAGAATCCTAACTTGCAGACACTTCTGCAGGGATAAGAATAACCTGTCCTCCGAGGGCAAAGCAAGGCTTCCACTCAGTTTGCATTCACACCCAGGTACTGTATGTTGCCCTTGTGGTTGGTTTCAGGTCACATGATCTGCCATCCTCCTGTCACCTGTCACCTTGAGGACCAAAATAGCCAGACCACTCCTAAATCCCTCCTTTGTCTACCACTAACCTTGCTTCACAGACCAATGCAAAAGGCTCACTAAAACCCTCACATAGGATTTAAAAGAGAGAGAGAGAGAAAAAAAAAGTTAAGTATACCTTAGTTTTACCAGAACACTGAGCTGATTAACAGCTCTCCTAGGGCTGGCCCGAAGGATTAGACTTATTTACGTGGCTAAGAACCAATTGGTTACTTAGCAACGGGACCTACAGCTTATTGTGGAATCCGAACCACATTATAGCGAGAAATGAATTTCTATCACCAGAAATAAATTCCTCTAACTCTTCATCAGCCGGCCGGGGGAATTGAACTCCGCCCCATCGAGTGACAGTCTGAAGCTCAACCGACTCAGCCAACGAAGGGCTAGAGAGAGAGAGAGAGAGAGAGAGAGAGAGAGAGAGAGAGAGAGAGAGAGAGAGAGAGAGAGAGTTGTGTGTGTGTTTCTGAAAATGGCAATCAGTAATCTTTCCCCTTAATAACCCAAAACTCTCTCAAAATCTCCTGCCACAGTCTTCAGTATTTCTGGAGAGGAGGTGCTTCCAATGTAAGACAACAATGGAGGAAGGCAAATGTCACCTGCTCCTTGATCTTGCAAACAACCTGAAACTGGAGCCACTGCCTTCCCTTTATCTAAAGGGGACTGCTGAACTCTAGGGATGGAAGGCCTTAATAACTTCTGAATTTTTCCTAAATATATCCTGGATCTTAAGCCTGTTAATATGCTATTATCAAAGACTATTTTTCCCATGAATTAAGTCTTAGAAATTTACTGTGCATCTTGGAAGTCTAAGAAAAATGCAATATTTAGCATTTTTCTTAGGCCTGTCCTAGCCTGACATAAAGGTTATCTTTGCTTGACAGCAATCAAAACTCTTGTATATGAATTCTGAATAAATGGTACAAATCATACATACATTAGAATAGTAAAGAAACAAAAGCATCAATACATAATATTAATTCCTGTATTGACACATTACAGTAGATGAGTCGGCGGATGAGTAGGAACTTGAATACTGTATACCAACATTACTTGTACTTTCATCTTCTTTAAATGACCCTGGCTTAAGAGAACATTATCAGCTGACAAACAGAAAATTATGACATGTTAAAAGGGGTTTACTTTTAAATCCTACTATAGGAAAAAATACTGTATACCAATATTACTTGTACTTTCATCTTCTTTAAATGACCCTGACTTAAGAGAACATTATCAGCCGACAAATGGAAAATTATGACATGTTAAAAGGGGTTTACTTTTAAATCCTACTATAGGAAAACTATCATAATCAATCTTGTTCATGTTGTACTTTTAAAATATTTAATGTAACAATGTGCAAAATGTTTCCAAGTCTTGAAGACTAAAATGTTTTTTCTTATATGTAATACCCACCTTGTGTGGATCGTAATCTTTATTTTATCTTTCTTTTGTTCTTGTATTTGGGATGCTATGTTCATGTGGTTTTTAAAAGTATAACTGTTATTCTATATTTATAATATTTCCTATCCTGGTGTTTTGTTTTCCTTTGGCTAAAAAAATGCTGCAAAAGCACCAGCTGTAACTCTATCCATGTGCATGCACTCAGAAACTGCTGGCCAAAAATACTTTTGGTGAAACACAGCTGGGCAGCCTCAACCATGTAAGTATATTACTCGGTAATCTGTTGACGTTTTTCGGTTCGCTGACGTGTCCCATTCAGAAAAGTTTATTAAACAAAAATCAATAAACTTGAAAAAAACTAATTTTAATGAGTGAACTGAAAAAACTACAGTAATTAATATGCTATACCAGCTGAAGCAATGAAAATTCAAATGTTCGCAGCACAACAACCAAAACCAAGACTTCAACTATTGAATGTAGTGCAATTTTTATGTTTTCTTTTTCAAAATTTTCCTAATCAAAACTGGAGTGAGTCTTTGAGGCTAGAGCATCTTTGATGCCAGAGAATATGGTAAACTTTGCTTTTCAACACTGGGAAATATGATAAATTATTTTTGTCAAATTTTGTAAGTTATCTGAATGTGAGTTCAGAAATTATAATTTTTTAATTTGTTTTTATTTTTTTAAGTTTACGGGAATTATTTCTATATTGTGTCAGCTGGTCAACATGCAATTTATTATGTGACTACTTTTCTTGACCTTTACTGTAATTTTAAAAATTCCTGAAATTAGAAAGTAGATTCCTAAGATTATCTGGTGTAAAGATTCTAATTTTTTGGCATTTTCATAAAAAGCATGTGTTGCATCCGCTTGTGCAATGTGCTATGTTTTGGGATCAGCTACCTGGGATTTTTAGAGTGTTTAACCTCTTGCATCCGTCATGATCATGTGAGGCATAATAACAGCTTTTGGGGTGCGATCCCGACCCGTTCAGGCAAGAATTTATATTTCATGCCATGCAGTTTGAACGAATTTTGTGGAAAATGTTCAAATTACTTGAATGGGCCATAAATGACTCAGGGCAACACTCACACCACAGCTGGTGATATGAGAAAGAACAGTTTCCCATGAGATACCACAGGGTAAGTTGCCTTCATCTCTCCGTCTCAGTATATCGCAAATATGTTTGCCCATAAACAGACTCAGGATTGTTGCTGGTTTTAGTTTTCATCTTTTACGATAGGATGTCAACTGTAACTGTAATTTTGTAAAGTACAAAAAAATATTGGAGAGAACATATATAAATCATTAAAAGGTACTACATACTATAAAGCCCTTTGTTGGCTGAGTCGGTAGAGCTTCGGACTGTCACTCGATGGGCCGGAGTTCAATTCCCCTGGCCGGTTGATGAAGAGTTAGAGGAATTTATTTCTGGTGACAGAAATTCATTTCTCGCTTTAATGTGGTTCGGATTCCACAATAAGCTGTAGGTCCCGTTGATAAGTAACCAATTGGTTCTTAGCCACATAAAATAAGTCTAATCCTTCGGGCCAGCCCTAGGAGAGCTGTTAATCAGCTCAGTGGTCTGGTAAAACTAAGGTATACTTACTTACTTACTACATACTACATCTCCCCCTCCCAGTACACCTCATCTGTTATGATATTGTGTGAGCTGTAATTGTAATTTTACAAAATAAAATATAAAAAATTATTAGAAACAACATGTACAACTCACTAAAATTAGTGTATTTTTATGAGTGTCATGGAAAAGAGGCCCAGCAGGTTGGAAACAATCATTTCAACTTTCCATGGAAGGTACAGAAAATCTTTTACATTTTTTCTTATATCATGTTCATTTGCATATTTTGACTGAAGTGTTTTTTCAACTGGCCAATCTTAAAGTTTGCCAGGTCTTGGGGTGTTCTTAATGTATGTTTTAGACCGGCCTGTAAGGGTTAATTCTACTTTCAAATAATGAGGAAGGAGGTATTTCACCTTTAACAATTGTTCATGTTCTTTTTTATCATTGGTAATTTTGTGAATGATTTTTCTTCAGATTTTAAATTTTATCAATTTCTCTTTTGCAATGCTTCAAGTTTTGTATTATATAGTGTATTAACAGACTTTCTGACTGTGCCTAATGGTTTTAAGAACCACTGCTAAATTTTGGTGCTCCATAATTCTAGCTACTTGATCCACTGTACGCACATTTAGTAACGTAGAATTTTTTCCGACCATGCCTCAAACAGTATTTACAATGAGGTTTAAACATAAAAGGTGGAAGGTCTGTAGTTTGTCCAAATAGTCTAAGTTTTAATGGTAAGGTTTGTGGGCTATCTGAAGAATATTTTGATGTTCATCTTGTTAATAAAATATTTACAAGTCTTAGTGGCAACAATCTTTTCTCTTTTAAAAGCCATGAACTTTAACCAATTATGGTTCCCGAGAGTGGAGCATAACTTAGTAAAAGATCTGTTTTACAGTTCCTTATTTTCATAAAGCTCTATGTTCTTACATATGACTGATTTGTTTGGCAAGGTAAGTTTTCCAAATTTTTTTTATATCTATGCAGTGGTCATTAACATTAAGAGTTAAATTATTTATCAAGGGATGTGGGCTAATAAATTCATCCAGGAAATTTCCCATCATTACTACAAGACTACACTTGGAAGATGAATGAATCCCTCTCCTACAGGCCACCCCGAGGCTTACATTTGGATATACAGTAAACGCCCCGTATTCGCGTTCTCATGGTTCGCGGACTCACTCATTCGCAGGTTTCTCTGTGGAACATATCTAGCCATTTTTTGCGGAAAATTCCCTCATTCGCAGCATTTTTCACTGAGAAATATTCACTAATTACTGTATTTTCATATAATTTTCATTAATAAATGCACTTTTTGTGATAAAACTATTAAAATACTCAGGTATGAGCATTTTTACAGGGTTTTTCTTGGTGTAAGCTATCAAAATGGGCAGTTCTACGTGTTTTTAGAGGGGTTTTAGGTATTCGCGGATTTTAGCTATTCACGGTGTGTGTGTGTGTGTGTGTGTGTGTGTGTGTGTGTGTGTGTGGTACGCATCCCCTGTGAATACCGGGGGTTCACTGTACACAATGCTCCCAGCCCCTGGAGGGTCAGCAATCCATTGAGATCAGAACTAGAAATAGGTACAAAGCTTGACATCAGGCTCATCTTGTTAAACCATGTCAGCTACCCAAATTCTATAGATCAACAGGTGTCCTGTCAAATTTCACCCTCTTTCATTTTCTAAGAATAATCAAAATCACAACTAAAGCCACTCGCAGGTTGTCAACCATAAATCAAACCTTCTGTGTAAGGAAGGAAAAAAGAGAATTAAGAGAGGTCCAGTCTTAATCTGGATGCTCTGCTGAAGCCTTGGCACTGACAAAATACCTGCAGGGATAGAAAAACTAACCCACCGTCATTCCCCGGTTCTTCCTTGCACCATGCATGGGCCCCACTGGGGAATCTTGTGACCATATGCTAAGTTACTGAATACAGTCAATCTTTTCTTTCTTTCGGAGAAAGCTGAGATACCTAGGATTTCTTTGACAGAAAAAATTGGGAAAAATATATGTAATGGATATGGTTGAAATATCCAATTCTTTTTTATACCCAATTCCTTCACCATTTACTCTTTTAATTTAATAAAATACGCACTGTTTTACATTTCTCAAACCAAGAGGGAATTTAAAACTAAATGAAAAATAGAAGAAACTAAAATAAAATAATCAGGAATGAATTGAAAAAATGTAAGGAAGCAAATAGTTCAATGTACAATGAACAAAACAAAATACAATACTGTACTAGCAAGATGATTCATATGTTCAAGGAAGCAAAAGTATGAAAAAATACATACATTAGTACACTAATAACTGCTGCTTGAATAGTAACACTTACACAAATGCACAAACACTTAATATGCACACACGATACAAACACTAACCCATCAAAATTTATTTTGACAGCAGCAACAAATAAGATCTACCAAAAATGAATAAAGTGTACGGTACTGACTTGATGATCAGTAAAACTAATTGAAAAAATGAAAAAAGGGATGATGAAATTTACTTGAAAGAATATAACAGGTGACCTGAAAACTATTACTAAAATATCTCACTGGTTTAGTAACCACATAGCACTTGATTTGTTCACCCTTATAAATGAGTATAGGCATAAAAAAAGAGGTGTGTAAGTCATCTGAACACTTTCTGACTCTATTTATATTTGTACACACTATGAGGGTGCACTGAAATTATGACAAACACATGAAACTTGCCACTTACGCCGGAGATGCAATCCTAAAGCAGCACGTAAAAGGGAAACTCTTTAAGTATGGAATTATCAATAACATAAGTATGTGTATATGCCCTCATAGAGCACATGAACAAAATTATAAGATGTTCAAAACTAATTTCCACCTTTAAAATTATTTCATAATACAAAACATACAATGCTTTTTTCATTTCCATTTATTACAATTTTCACACATACACTTTATGAAATTTTGCTAATTTTCTTTATATTACCCATCTCTTTAAAAAAAATCACAATAATGTAATACTGAATTCACTAGCAAAATTTTCATCAAAAATCAAGAACTCACAAAGCATGTTGATCAAATTCCTAATCCCATACATGTCTTTTAGCTGGTGGTCTTTGTCTGCCCTTAAACCAAGAAGGAGTCCGTTAACAGAGTGAATTTTTCCTTGGACAAAATGTCCTTTAACTAAACTGTCCATTGAGCAAGGAGTCCATTAACCGATGTATGACTGTCCATAGATGTATTTTCTTTATTCTAATACACAAGCTTCCTTATGAGACTGAATAAAACTTAAAAAATTACTACTTTTGAAAGTATTTTCTTCAGTACTATATTGATTTAATATGAACAATACATCAGCTAACATTGTGCATAACTGTAAAATGTGTATAATTTGTGTATGTGGTAGTATTCAGATAGTGTACCACTTTCTAAACATTTGCAGTACAAATGAATGCATGCAAACCACTTATCAAATGGTTTAAATTTTGTAAATACAAGCTTTACACATGAGCAATTAGAACTCTCATATTATATTCACAAAATATTTCTTCATAATGGATTGCAGCAGTGCCACTCTAGATTCTTTCATCAAATACTGATATATGATTGACTCAACCCCCATACGGCATCTTGTGGCAAGACTCTGGGTTACACAAATGGCTGGGACTCTTAATTTCATATATCCCCTAAGACACCACATTCTATATCACATTAATCCATAATTATGAAAAAACTATCTATACCAATGCTTTCTAAATCCTCCCTAGTAATGTGGTCTGCCTACTGGGAACATCTACCTGCAGTGAGCATAAGGGATAAAGTTTCTCAATAACATGGTATATGGCCTGTCTGGTGGAGGGTACAGTAGCTTAGCCTAAATGACAGGAGCTGTGGTATGGATTTCTAATCATGGCAGATTTTACAACCAAGACAATGACTTATAATAACTTTGATAGCATGTACACACCAATAAAACAGACCCATTCAATTTCCTACATACGCTTGAATCATTATAGCTCATAAAAAAAACAAACTCAAACTTATATGCCTTCATTCCAACAATAAAATACAACAGCATAATCTTCGACTCAAGGCTAAACTCATATACTGTGGTTTTCCAAAGAATTTACCAATTTTGGGGATTTCAAATATATTTCTGATAACGAATACAAAGTGAAATTTACTTGGACTTTACATCTCAAAAAAATATACATTTGGCTAAAAACTTACTTTCAATATACAATAATATATGAGACATTTGATAATTTAGAAAAAATGTTAAATGGAATCATCATGCAAGTCCAGAAATTCCAATTTTCTAAATGATCTTTTTACAAATTTACTGACAACTTAAGTAAAAAAAAATCAGTTCTACCATCTATTATGAGAGCAAATAAGAAAAGTGCAAAAGCATAAAGTGTAAATAATGAAAACATTCCATTCCACTAAGCAAACCCCATGCAAATAAAGAAATAATCTATTTAGGACAAACTAATAACGTTGTCGACAAAAGCAGTTTTCATATTTGCACACTCTGTAAAACATCAATCTGCTTACCTTCTATAGCACTCATTAAGAATATACATCAGTACTTTCAAGCCTGTTTGAGCAAATTCTTGCACCCATTGAATTCTGTTACTACGTAGTGCTACTTGTAAACTTTCAAGTGTTTTGAAGATTCCTTTGACGCTAAGGTCATCTCGTTTTAAGTATTCTATATAATCTGTTGGAGTTTCTAATCTGTGCTGAGTCTGGGCCATCATCTGAAAAAGAGAATATGATTATCAACTTGTGAATGAGAAGACCATAAAAATCCTTGTTAACTACAGTATCACTATTATGTTGCCTTACTTTTGGACAACCAAATCCCTGCTGCACCAACCTGCTCCTTTCAAGATTGAGAGTCTCACCACTGCACATCCCCAGACTCACTCACATCATCTCACATAAACTCCTCATTCTTCAGTGTAACTAAGAGTTAACATCATCAACATTGTTGCTCATCCCAGGAATGCAGTTTGTATTTATTACCACCATGTTGCCATTTTCCATTATTCAATTTAATCTCCAAATTCATTTTCATTTTTGTTACACAAATGAATTTTGCAGCATGAAACATAATTTTGCTGCATATGTTTGAGAGTTACCATGGGATTACTGTGAGTATTCACAAAGATTTCCTTTGTATCCCTGTTTATTTTCTTTGTTTCTGTTAAATATGGAGAATATTAATTCAGATTATCACCTTTAATTTTCCTGTAAGGCTGTGGTAATTCTATAGCTTTTTGCATAATGCAATTTCTCAATACAGTACTGCATGGTAACTTGGCCTTCCAAGCTTTAAAGTTACCTATAGCTTTGGTACTCTACTAAGTTTTGCCCGTTTTTGTGAATCTTGCAATATTTTTAATGGACTTCTGTAACTTATGATTTTACACATTAGCATGCAATACTTCATAAGTGTGGGCCAGTGAGTGTGGTAGCATGTAGCCCTAGTGATGTTATTCTTCTTGATTTTTTTTGTCAAATGACTTCCTGACATGCCTCTGTTTACCTGTCAGGGTGTGTTTGGTAAAGGAGGTTGTTTTTGTGTCTTTGCTGAATACATACCCCCATCTACTGTGTCTGTCATGTCCAGGTCAACAGTGTTTGCACCAACCTAAGTTTGGTATGTGCTGTAATATGCATGAGATGTACTTTAAATAGTCTGAGAATCGTTGGTTTTTCCTCATCCAGAGGAAGTTGTACAAGTGTTGTACACCCAAGTCTTCTGAGGAGCCTCTTCAGGCTCATCTTCTTCTGGTCATGTCTGTATTCCTCCTCTGTTCCATATGTCAAGAAGCAGGTTTCTCAAGAAAACACCTCAGCCTCTGACATGCCTCCTCCCTCAGGGAAACCTCAGCATCGTTCTGCAGCTAAGAAGAAAAGGGCTGCTCTTTTCTCACACTGCTGTAACTTACAACTGCTATGTTTGTGCCTCCCACTCTGCTGTCTCTGTCTTCCCCTCAGGCAGTTTCCTCTACCACTGAATTGGCCCCCAGTACTGACTTAACAAAATCTTTGGACCCCATCTTCCTAGTTTGCCTCCAACAGTAAAAAAATTCACAAATAGCTGTTGCCTGCCATTGGCTCTTAGCTTAGAGCATTTCAAACAACAAGGGATTCTCCTGGTGCTCACCCCCTGCCACCCATTGTAGGCAATAACTACACTTTTCCTTTGGCTTCACCTATTGTAGATGCCTCCTCCTGAAAGGTTACCTGCTATTCCTTCCACTACAGCTGCTCATGATAATTTTGTCGTATTTTTTAATATTTTTCATCTGTATTCTCATTCCTGAAATTCAAGTTCTCATTGGCCACCCTCTGCCATTACCATCTTTACTGATGCCCATCCTACTCCCCAAGAAATACCGAAGACTTTGACCAGAGTGAGCCTTCTTGTCAAGACACTCTGCTTTCAGATATTTTCAGATCACAGTCGCTCTTGCTTTAGTGGCCATTACTAAGATAGTTGTCCCTTGAGGGACAGCGCTGACTCCAGATGCCACTCTCCCAGTTATCATAAGAAAAAACCTTCCTGATGATGTCATCACAGGGACTAGCAACTCATCAATGCATCCACAACAATCCAAACCTCATAGATCTACAATGAGTTCCCCTCTTATGGATCAAACCCCTAAGTTACACCACCACCCTATGGTCACATCTAGCAAGGGAAGATGTTCTTCTCTGCCCAAAATTCATCCAGTCCCAACTACCTCAGATCAACATATGACATTTCAAGCTCCACCCATGAGAGGACTCCATTACCTGGTCCTTTGGGCCTTACAACCCCCTAGTATTTCCTTGCACTCCAAACAAACTGTCCAAGAATACAAATTGAACACAAGAAAATACATTACATGACAAATCAGAGTTTAGTCATTATTACTGGAGTGTCATAAATGCACTGAAGGCAAAATATAAAATAATTTCATCTATATTTTAATATATTTCCAATAATAATAGTAAGTATAACAGTTACAAGATTTCAAATTACCATACTGTACAAAAGTTTTAACACATTAAAACAAGAAACAAAACCAAATTATTATCTTAACCCTTTCTTAGCAGCATGCACCCTTTGATAAACAATAATGGCATAAGTGGATTACCAGTGTGCATCATTTGATAATCCTTATTTCTTGCCATGATACCTGAATGAATTTTAAGGGAAAACATTCAAATCACTTGAATCCCACAAATGACTTATATGGCAACACACATATCTCAGCTCAGTAACAAGAAGAATAAGTCACTGATGAGATTTCATTGGGGAAAGTACTACATCTCCCTGCCCCAGTACACCTAGTATATATTTGTCCATACTCATGAATTGTTGCTGGTATTAGTTCTTATCTTTTACAATACTATATGAGCTGCAATTGAAATTTTGCAATTTATGATATTATGTGAGCTGTCAATTGTAATTTTGCAAAATACAGCAAAAAAAATATTAGAAAGAACATTTTTTTCAGGAATGTCTGGGAAAAGAGGTCCCATGATGAGTTGGAAGTACAGCATTCACTTTCAACTTCCCATGTTAAGTACATAAAATTTCTCAGTTTTTTTGTCTTATATCATGAGTATTTTCATACCTTCCTCTTTCCACAAATGTGTTTTTATTTAAACTGGCAGGCCTAACAGTTTGTCCAGTCATGAGGTTTTGTTAATATACATGTAGACCAGCCCTTCAGGGTTAATAAGCTTTGGTATTTTAATTATATTCTTAGTACATTTTAATGTTTTATGTTATATCATTCAACAACAATCTTTTTGATATACGGCAACAAGGAAAGCATGAAGATAAAAAAAGTCCATGCTCCTTACACTGAGGTAATTTCTCCTAGATATGTTAGTTTCTATTTCTCTTTCTTTTGTAACGTAACCTAGGGTACATTTTATATCCTTAATAAGAAGGATATAATGGGTCAGATGATAGAAGAAAAGATGTAGATGAAAAATGGACTCAAGAACTCTGGCAAACTGAATTATCTGAATTCCAGGGGTGATATGGTTGCAAAACCATTGCCAACCCCAACCCATTGGAGACAGTGTGTCCCCATGGAAACAACTTTCATTTCACTGGTACAGCAAGCATGACCCCCAACTTGCAAAGTCCTATTGGGTGTCACCTTTTCCCTTGCTCTTAACCGATTCACTTATGACTCTTATAAACAAATAAGTTTGCAGAAGTGGCAGTGACTTGAGCGGCAAGCGTAAAAATGTTTATGCCTTTTTTTTTTTTTTTGTTCAAATAATTTCCAAGGTAGACTGCTCAATTTTATTTCATTTTGCTGCTGAATAATTTTTCTATACAGTATCACAAAAATCCCCCAAAATAACCTTTATACAAGTCAAATAATAAGTAGATGATATAAGAAAATTTTGCACTTTTCCCCCCAAAAAAAATTTACAAAAAAAAAAATCTGTGAAAAAGTCTTCATTTTTTATCCACAGGACACCAGGTCAATCATCTACATGTAGCTACTGCAATGCAAAACCTTGCAATTATAGCAAGGAAAATATGAAAAAATAAATGGAAAAGTAGTATCACATTTTTCATAAGAAAAGTGCCAGTAACCCATGCGATATGCGTAAAAAACCTTCATACCTCTTTTTGCTCAAAGATGTGTAGCTCTGACAGTTTTTAAGGTAGACTGCTCAATTATGTTTAATTATGAAGCTGAATGATTGCTCTATAAAATGGCATACAAATCCCCCAAAATAACTTTATGTAGGTGAAATAATGAGTAGAAATTACGATACATGAAAATTTTTCACCACAAAAAATATCTGTGATAAAATCATTGTTGTAAATCCACGGTATACCCAGATAAATTATCTAGTTATTGAAATGCAAAAGCTTGTAATTATAACAAGGAAAATAAGAAAAAATTAACAAAAAAGTAGCATTGCACTTCCTGCAAGAAAAGTGCCAGTCACCCTCACAATAAGTGGCACTCTCTCTCTCTCTCTCTCTCTCTCTAAGAAAAAAGATAAATGAAGTAATTAAAGAATAAAAATCTAAAACTATACAAAACAAATAAACATACATTTACATATTTATAAAAATATCAGGAACATTCGTTGGAAATGATCCTCATTTTGTCTGTCGGTTTGTGCAATCTTTTTTATATTTTTGACATTTACGTAAGTCATCAGTACACGAAGGACTTAAATTTGGATGACGTTTACATCAGACATCCTTACCCTTCATTGGCACACCTCTCTCTGCCACTAAAGGGATTCTGCTATTCTTGCTGCTCGTGTTGTTTCACCCTTTTATGTTGCTAGTATAACCCACTAGGGACAACTGGAAGCTTGCAAGACTCTGGGTCATAATCATACTTGAGTTTCTTACGAATGTTTTCCTGGTTCCAACTTACCCAGCAGAGCAAGACACTATACAGTTCTGTGGGTTCCACCACCACAACCCCCTCAAAGGTGGAAAATGTAACAACAAGGTGACATTGAATTGGTAGTGACATTTTTTAGCCTGCCATGGCTTAAGAAGGTAGCAAGGTCTGGGGTACAAACTGATGACATACACCAATGATGTTGTTCATTCTCAGCACCTTAGGTCTGTGATTGCAGGACCCTTGAAAACAGATCTGACATTATGCATAAGTGTAGCAGGCTTTGGGGCAAGAAGCTTAATGCTTCTTAAAAGTATGACTGTTAGTAAGCCTACAACACTTTTGCATTTGCATCATGATTTACATTTAAATGGTACAGTTTAAAGCGTCAGTGACACTGAAGATTTTGGGTGTAACTTTTGAGAAGTATATATGTTATACTGAGTGCTCTGTTTCTCAAAAAGTTGGTAACTTGAGGAAATGTTTTAGAATGTTTTGAGATGAAACTATTGTATCTAAGTATTAAATCTTTTCTCCTTCCTTGTCTGAAGTACTGTTCTCCAGTTTGGTCTTTGAGTACTAACTCTCATCTCAAACTCTTGGATAGAGTTCTGTCCTCAGTCAAGCTTAGTTTCCCAACTCTCAATGGTGGCCTGTAGAATAGACATAAAATGAGTGCATTTGTTTGTTTCATAAAATGTACTAACTCAGCACTCTTCTGTGCCTGACCTAGTTGTTTTTGTTCACCCTACTCAGTTTGCTGGGAGTTTTATTTTGGCTACAACTACAATGGAGAATAATCTCCCTAATGCAGTTGTGGAATCTTCTGATCTACAAATATCTAAGAGAGGAGTATATTCATTCCTGCTCTCTGCTGATCTTTCCTGAATATTGTGTATCAGTTTTATTTTCTCTTCCTTCATATTTATTTATTTATCACCTTATTCCTATAACTTCTCTCTTTGCATGTGTTGTGATGTAGAATATATAGGGAAATTAGATAGAAAAGAGAGAGAGAGAGAGAGAGAGAGAGAGAGAGAGAGAGAGAGAGAGAGAGAGAGAGAGAGAGAGAGAGAGAGAGAGAGAACACAGTGATAACGCCCAAAAGCTGTTGTTACTATCATGATTCCAATACGCTGATCGAGGCAGGATTTTTGCATGAACCATAAGCAGTATATCGTGTTGAAGCCATAAAAACAATCGTAAAAGTGAGAAATATTGGCCTTGCGATTAAGTTAACCAAATCATGAGTCAGCACAGCCTAAATGCTTACAGCAGCTGGTTCTATAACCTCACCTTCTCAGGAGGCGTTTTCATGGAAATTCCAGGAAATTGGGGCTGGACAAAGTGATGTACTTCTACAACCTCCAATCAAACATACTAGGGAGGGGTCTTTCACACACCCTCCTAAGATCACCTCCAATCAAGTCCTCTAAAGAGAGATTTGAATCACACCCACTACAGTCCTTCCAATCAGCTACTTGAAGGGGAGGCCTTGCTGATAAATCTTCCAATAGGGCTAGAAGGAGGTGGAGATTGCAGATAACAACAATTCCAAGGGTTCAACAGGCTGAAGAACGCCTGGGAGAGACAGATCAGAACTGTGTCCTTCAAGGGAGAGTACGTCTCCCCTCGCTTCCGTGTTCCCCATATAGACTGAGCCAAGTTAATAGCTCCAGAGTGATTTTGTTTTCTATCATTGTAACTTGTTAATTTTGTACTGATCCTTATAATACTAAGTACTAATTAAAGTGAAGAAATTACCGATCTTGTCTCTATACGCCTTTCTGAGAGATATCAATACTTAAATTAATTAATATAAAGAAGATAGCACATCATTAGTGAAGCAATGCTAAGGGACACATCTAGAAGAAACCAAGGTAAGATGTGAGAGACTAAAAACATACAACAGAGAGAAAGATCCTCCTTTTATAACACATGCTGGTTTCCCTTTGAAGCCCAATTGGGTTTATAATCTGTTGACTCTACCTACTGGGATTTCAGCTGAAGATTTACAGAAAGAGAGAAAGAGCAAAAAGATATGAAACAACTTACCTTACCAATGGTTTTATTTTCATGGGGCATAACCAAGGAACAATTTATCCATGAGTCAAACATTTTCATAAAAAACAATTTGATGCTGTTTTTTCCTGTTACTTTTTTACTAAAAATACTGAATGGAAGAGGTCAGAGGTAAGCTCCATGAATATACCCAACAATACATAAGTGAGCTTGTGAGTCAAAGAACATATCCAAAACTGCCTATCAGAATTTGTGTTCCTTTTTAAGAATTTGCTCTTTTACAAAGTAAGCTTTCCATTAGCAACATCTATGCACTCTACTACAAAAGCTTATACTTACAATTGTAAATTAAAACTGTACTTTACTGTATTTTTACATACCATTTGTATTGCTAAAATACTCTATAAAATACAGTACAGTACTAGTTTTATTAAGAAAAAACATAAATAGTACTGTAAATATTAGCTGAGTATATCAAGTTGGACTTGCAAACAAATCAAGATATGGACAGCCGTTCAGAACATAACTCATTCATAGGTAGAGGAGCGTCTGTACTCAGCTGAACAGCAACTATATACTAGTCAATCAGAGAGAGGTTTAAGCATAAAGCTGCCCTGAAGTCATATTGGGAACACCTAATAGTATCTTGAACATAATGGCACTCTGTATCAAGGGCTTCCTTGATAATCCAAGATCTCCTTAAGGATCTTCTTAAACTCTGCCCAGGCACCTGGCAGATAGGCATTGTCTGGTGAAGGACTAGGAACCAAAGATGAAACAGTAATACCATAAGGAGGAGGAGAAAGGGTGGGGGGTCACTGCTGGGGTGTTCTCCTCAGCACAGGAATGTTGCATGGGAGAGCATGCATCCATTTCCAGGAGCTCCCCCATCCTCTTCCTTATGTAAGAAAAAGGCCAGTGCCCTGGGCCTTATGGATTCAGTAAAAAGTACTGTACTTGGTACCCTGGGACACTTCTTGCCTGCTTTTTCAGGGCATCTGTTCCAATTCACGACTATTTATTTTCATCGGAGAAGTCTCACAGGGAGATCGTACATTCTGACATCTTGGCATGTTTGCCCGAGAG
This sequence comes from Macrobrachium rosenbergii, assembly GCF_040412425.1. Lineage (NCBI taxonomy): Eukaryota > Metazoa > Arthropoda > Malacostraca > Decapoda > Palaemonidae > Macrobrachium > Macrobrachium rosenbergii. Next base: position 62,619,215 of record NC_089761.1, read on the forward strand.
TGGGATATACTCCTGGCAGGATGGAAACACTCCCTGCCAGAGTTCTGCCAGGAAGATTGCTCCCTTTCCCCCAACTCATATGAAACCCATGACCCCAAAGGGCTAGTCTAAACATGTATATACCTTACACATGTCCAGCAACCAACCAGTGAAATTGGAATAATAATACTGAACACTATTCCATAGGACACTTAAAGCTATATATTGTACTCAGCTTTCCTCAGTAAAAAGTAGTGCCATCTTGGTGATAAAGCATTGCATAATGAAAAACCCTCAGAGCAGAAAACAGTGCTATTTACTTTCAACAGACTGGAAGAGTAATGGCAGGGCTTGCCCTGCCCTTGCCACTACTGCCACATCCGTGGAGGGGGGATGAATCATGATCTTCCTGATAGCCACTGTAAAGCAAGATAAAGAGCATTCCTGCCGTGAATCCATTTATACTCCACCCCTGTAACAACACTTGCACTATTCCAGCCTAGGCCAGCTATGACAGAACTCTTGATATTAGTTTGTCTGTCTTATGAAGCCCCAGTGGGATCATAAGGGTAACTCCTTTGAGGATGAGCAGCAATCACACTATCAAAAATACATATAGAACATTAGAGCCTAAATTTATTTTGAAGAAAACTTTAAGCATTCTATATTATCATGAAGCTTTAAAAATAATTTATCAAAGAAATCAACTGCCAAAAAAATAAATCACAAAAGCCCTGCCCTATTACACACTTTCATAGAACACCATGCCTGTAGTCTCACTTTAAAAATTCACCCCCCCCCCAAAAAAAAAAGGGATTTTGACAAAGGAAAAATCTATTTCTGAGTCCAGTCCCGTGTCAGCCGGTGAAATTCCATTACAGCACGAATTTCTAGGTATAACATTGCTAGATATACCAGAGAAAAAGAGCTTTCAGGAAAGCTGGGGTTACTACCCCCAGTCGAGCGTCTTCTAGGAAGACGTCGGTATAAGGAGGGGTGAGTGAAATACCACTACCACGGAAACCTACTCGAAAGATCTCTCCCTATCAAAATCCCCGGAACAGAGCGGTGAGCCGTTACAGCCCCCACACCAAACACCCGCCAGGACGGCGACACCAGCGCCACCTACCTCATTCCATGCTAGCACTAACCCCAGACTTGGCATGTGCAAGAGGGGGGGGAGAGTACTAGGTGATTCAGGGAGGGTCACCGGGTGACACGGGACCTTCCTCAGAAATAGATTTTTCCTTTGTCAAAATCCCTTTTCTGAGTCCAGTCCCGTGTCAGCCGGTGAAATCGTGATAGAGAATCATGCCAAGGCTGCAACTACCAGGAAAAAGAAATGGGGGGTAATCTGAAGAAAAAGGCAAAAGTTTTACCAAAATAATTTTAATTAAGCAATCTCTTCCGTGTAGCAAGAATATTAAGACTAAGGCATACTAAATCTAAGGCACATCAAAAAACTTAATACTATGAAACGTGGGGAGGTCCCCGGCACGACGGAGAAGAAGCCCCAAAAACCTTAAAATTACTTAAAGCAAGGTGAAACATGAAAAGCGCACAAAATAACTGCAAATATAACCTTAATACTATACACGTAAACTTAGGCTAAACACGTAAGAGACAAAATCAATGAGCATTAACATATACATATATCTGGGGTACGTGGAGCCAAATAAAACTGTCCAGTACCCCATAAGAAAAACAATCATGGCATGTCAGATTACACTTTTTCCATCAACAGATACAAGAAACATCAATATGAGGAGCCAGGCAGTGAGGTATAATCAACCAGGAGAATAAGCAGAGAAGTAAATGAGGCAGGCGGGCGGGGGGGGAAAGGAAAGGATAAGGATATGATTAATTAAGGTGGGGAGATGACACTTCCCACAGCTATGGTAGAAAATTTCAGGGCTTGAGCGATTTTAAATAGTGGCGTTTAAACACTAGAGGTGATTTTCAACCCGTAAATTTAGATAACTCTGAAAAGTCCATATTATGAAAGTAATTAATGGAAGTAGCAACTGCTCGAATATCATGAACCTTGGGAACTGAATCTGGGTTGGCCTGTTTAATGAAATATAGAATTTGTTGTCTTATAGCATTTAGTGAAAGAGTACCACTTTCTTTCTCCTGATAAAAAGAGGACCCGACTTACTCTGTGGAGTTCTTAAAAGGTAAGATTTAAGTGTATAAACTGGACATAAAGACTGGTCTTGAGGAAGGGGCACCACCTTCCAAGGAGACCACCTGTCCTGTGGGTCTTCGTTCTTAGCTAAAAATCTAGGGTCAGGGGAAAGGAGGACCTCTCCAGGATGGGAGGAAGTTCACATAATTATCACCTCTAGTGAGAGCTGACAGCTCTGAGATTCTAGCACCTGAAGCCAAGCTAATCAAAAATAAAGTCTTCCTTAACAGATCCTGATAAGAGCAATGAAAGTTATCCATCTCTGATGCTAACTTGAGGACGTCATTGAGAAACCACGTAACAGACTGTGGGCGTGATACTGGTCTCAGACGAGCGCATGCTCTGGGGATAGATGAAAAGTAGGAATCTGTAAGGTCGATTTTAAAGCCGTAAAGAAATACTTTCTTTAATGCTGACTTGACTGTGGTAATAGTGGCCGGAGCAAGGCCTTTCTCAAACAATGATCTAAAGAAGGAAACTCCTAAATTAGCTGTCATGATTTTGGCTTCAGATGCTTTTAGGAAGGAGGCTAATTTTTTGACTGCTGAGTCATACTGTCTAATAGTAGAATCTCTTTTATCTGATTCTAAAACAGAGTGTTGACAGGGTCAATGTTTGCTCCTTTTTGGGCTGCGAATTTTATAAAGTCCATAAAACTAGGGCATTCTGAATTCTTGAGGAAGCTGACACAGTCTTGGTTTGTACTGTCTGAGTCAGAATGGGCTTGGGAATCCAAGACTCCGTAATCCCAGTTCCTGAAGAAGAGGGAACCAATTGCTCTTGGCCAATAGGGGCTACTAGGGCTAATTGACCTTTGAATGTCCTGAGTTTGTGTAAAACTTTCAGCAGTAAATTTATTGGGGAAAAGATAAATCTTCTCCCAATTGTTCCAATCTACTGTCATTGCGTCTATGGCATACGCCTGAGGGTCCAGGTTGGGGGCCACATAACAGGGGAGCTTGAAGTTGCTCTCCGTTGCGAACAGATCCACTTGGAGGCCCGGAACCCGGCGGCAAATCCATTTGAAAGATTCCCACGCCCAGGGACCACTCCGTCTCCAACGGAGTAGTCCTGGACAGGGAATCCGCCACCACGTTCCGCACCCCCGCTAGGTGGGTGGCTGACAGGTGCCAGCCGTGCTTGTTCGCCAGGGAGAAGATAGCAACCATTACTTGGTTTACTCGGCCTGATTTGGAGCCGCCCCTGTTGATGCAATGAACTACCACTGCGCTGTCCAATACCAACCTGATATGAATCCGGTTGGGGGAGCGGATTTTCTTCAGAGTTAGAAAGACCGCCATAGCTTCCAGGGTATTTATATGGAACTGCTGAAACATTGTGGACCACGTTCCTTGTACTTTTTGTTTTGGTGAATATCCCCCCCAGCCGCTTAGGGAAGCGTCTGTGTGAACAACTAGTGCCGGAGGGGGAAATTGAAGCGGAACTGTATTGGACAGGCCTCTGACCGAGGTCCAAGGTCGCAATCTTGTCTTTAAGATTTGAGGAATAGAGGAGACCTTGTCTCTGAGCTTGACATTGGCTCGACTCCGCCACACTCTGTTTATGTCTTTAATTTCGCTTTTAATAGCAGGTCTGTCACTGAGGCAAACTGAAGAGATCCAAGGACCCTTTCTTGGGACCGGCGGGATGCTGATGGATTTTTGAGGAATCTCCTGAGAGAGATGCTATCTCTTTCCTCTTGGGAGGCGGAAGAGACAGCGTGTGAGATGACAGATCCCACTGGAGACCCAACCACTGAAACCGGGACTCGAGTCAGGCGGGACTTCTCTCTGTTCAGTTGAAAACCCAGCGACTCCAGGAAATTGATGACTATGGACGTAGCTTTCTGACACTCCGAACTGTTGGTGCCCAAATTATCCAATCGTCCAAATATGCTGCTAGGGATATCCTCGAGACCGGAGTTGTTGTACTACCGTGTCCGCCAGCTTTGTGAATATCCTGGGTGCAATGTTCAGACCGAAGGGCATGACCCTGAAGGAGTAGGCTTGATTCCCGAGTCTGAAACCGAGGAACTGAGAGAAGTTCCGCGCAACCGGGACGTGATAATAAGCGTCTGAAAGATCGATAGAGGTGGTGACGGCTCCACGCGGAAGTAGAGTCCGTGATTTTGAGCTACCGTAAGCATGCGAAATTTGTCGCATTTTATGTAGAGATTTAGACGCGACAGATCCAGGATCACTCTTTGCTGATCGGAGTCTTTTTGGGAACAGTGAATAACCTGCCTTGAAACTTTAGGTGCCTTACTTTCTTTATTGCTCGTTTGTTGAGCAATTCTGTCACGTAATCCTTTAGGATTGATGTGGGTGGCTGGTAAAACCTGGTTAGAGGAGGAGGGTTTTGATCCAGCTCCATCCTAGTCCCTTGGACACAATGCTGTGTGCCCAAGGGCTGAAGGTCCATTGGTCCCTGAACCAAAACAGGCGACCGCCTACCTGTGTTCTCTCAGTGGGAGGGAGTGGGTTTATTCCCCTACCACGTCCAGGTCTTCCCCTTGGGGTGGTGTTGGGCTTCCTCATGAGGGGCTTTGCCTCTTCCTCCCTTGCAACCCTATTAAGGCCGTGAAAGTAACCACGGCCCTCATATGTGGGGTTGTACGCCGGTGAAGCCACATAGGAGGGTGCAGCTGGTTGGACCAGCACATACTGTTGGGGGTGAGCCTTGGAAGTAGAAGGCTGTGCTACTGCCGAGACCGGGACGGCTTGGACTACCGCCTGATGGTGGGGCCTCTTATGCCTCCTGAAGCGTTTACCTCCTCTCGATTGGGGGCCGGCCGATTCTGGGGTCTTACGCTTATAGGCAGAAATGCCCCAGCGAGAACGAAGACTCTGGTTGGCCGTGTAGCCTCGGCCATAACGTTCGTGACCTCCTCTTCAGGGAAGAGGTTAGGTCCCCAGATCGAGCTTTTAACGAGCTTGTTAGGCTCGTGGCGGATAGTCGCATCGGCAAAGATGAACTTCCTACATTCCAGTCTGGCCATGATAAATTCAAACAAGTCAGACTGGAAGCCAGCCAGCAAGGATTTAGCCAAAACTTGGAAGAATGGGTCGTCCGAGCAGGAGACGGCAGTAGCTTCAGTAAGGCATAACGGAGTTCAAGGACCGGGCTAACTTAACCCGAGCATCAAACTCCGCTTTCAATAAAGCTTCCGGCAGCTTGGGGAGCTGCTCACTGAATTGGCGTGGAAGCGCAGAAGGGGTCCAGCTTCCCGACCGTGAAAGTGGACGGGGCGCCTAACCAGAACTCATTACTTCCTGGGAATACCAGGAAGTAGGGTCTGTCTCCCTTAGCTGTGGTAACGGATTACCATCAAAGCACGCCGGGCCGTAGCCAGAGCGACTTTGTCCAAGCAAGGGGTGGGTAGGTTGTCTCCCAGGGCAAACATAGTAAAGTTGCCCTTGAAAGGAGTCAATTTTGTGTTGTCTGCCTGCCACTCCGCCAGAGTGCGCAGAAGAGCCGACTGAGCTTGGTCCCTAGGGACGATGACAGTCTCCCTAGGAACCTTGTCTGACCGAATCCAAGCTTCCTCCGTAAGCCTCACGAAGCCTGGGTAAGGGGGCAGGAGATCGGGGAAGAACTCCAATTCCTCCAACCGCCTCGTGCCAAGACCATCAAGTGTCAGCTTGCCATCATGTTGATGGCCCGGAGTGCGAAGCGCCAAGGGTTACCGACATCGAACGGCGGAGGTCCGCAGTGTCGGGGATAACATACTGTGGTTCGGCTGGGGTGGGTGAGCCATTCCCGCCAGTATGTTATCATGACTGGCCAACTTCTCAGAGATTTTGTTAAATCTCGAATCTAGGTCCTCTGTAAATCGCTTATAGAGCTGATTGGCAAAGGCCTCTGCGTCGAAAGCAGGTTGGCGAGGAGGGCTTGGTTTTGCAGCCCTCTTACTCGCGCTTTGCTGGAGGAACCAGACTTGCTCCCGGAGGCTACAGGTCCTGAAACCTTAGCCTTCGACGGGGAAGGGCGATGCCTTCTTGGAAGTCGAGACTTGTAGCCCTTCGCCTTCCATGAAGTCTTCAACTTCAACTTGGGGATAGCAGACGGAGCTCTATCACCCAAGGAGGAAGACTTCACAAAACCTGCGAAAGAAGAAATGGATGAAGCAGGGAGTCAAATAAAGGGGGCCCGCCCCAACAACCTCACTTACCTCACCACTTACCACCTGGTCCTGCTCTATGTTCATCGGTTCCAGGTTAAGATCCATGGCGGCTACATCCTCCGAGACCTCAGCGTAGAGGATATCCGCTTGGGGAGGCTGGGTCTCATCCCGGATTTGCTGGATGATAGGGGTGGCAAGGTCTTCAGGCACTGCGGCCGCCACCCGTGCGCCGGGTAGAGCAAGTCCTCAACCTGGCGCCGAGGACGAGGGCTTCCCGACGGAACGTTCCTGCCAAACCCAGCCACCCAGGCCCGGAGGGATTCCAAGGCAGACTTCTTGGAAGCTTCATCCGCCTGTAAGAAAACCAACAATTAGCTAAGAACGAAAACCATTCGGGGAACCTCATAAACAATATACAATATGAGGAGCATAAAGCAGGAGTAATTTAAAGACTGTCACTTACCGACTCATCCTGGACAGTTGTGCAGAGAGCGAAGCAAACCTCACAACCATCAGGGTGCCAGACAACCAGGTCATCCAGTCGGACCGCACAACCAGCGTGGGTCCGGCAAACTACGTGACCGTAAGGTTGTTGGAGGGAGGCGGTGCACCCCGGCTCCTCACAGCTTAACAGTCTGTAAGTAGAAAAGTACATGAACCTCCCACCCTAAGCAAACTAAAGCTGGCAAGGCCGGAAACTCAACTACAACCGAATACTCCGCGGAGAAGAACTCCCTTATCATAAACTGGGCCAATAAGCTCTAAATTACATAGAGTGGAAGGTAAGGTTTTCAGACCCCGGAGTACTCCGGGAATGAAGGAAAGAGAGACCAGGAACCAACCATAAGGGCTGCCAGTAAAATAACGGCGGAGCCCCGGTATAGGACCGACTCACGTATATAATATATATAATGAATTAAGGAGAGTACTCCTGTAGATAAACAGACTTATCTAAAAACAATAACAAAAATAATAACAGTAACAAGTGATGGTAAAAACTCAAGAGGACGGAAGGATCCGCTCCTCTATAAAATGAAAACCTTCCGCCCTTACTTCCCGCCGGAGAAACAAGACGGGTAAAATGCTCGTATGTTCATAACATAGGCTGAAGCAAATATATTACCAGATCAACGAACCCGGACGGGAGACGAGGAATGGATAGTGACTCGAACACGTTCGAGTAAACAAACCACCAACCCCAATACAGCGATGCTAGGGACGATATGGGAGGGAGCTAATCCCTCAACCAACAGGAGAAGTCCCTGAAC